>NC_052679.1:11877317-12044817 GCF_016802725.1 Solenopsis invicta
GATAGTGGATGATCTGACAGAAAAGGAGAGAAGGATAGAGTGGTGGATAAGGAAGGAAGCGGAAAGAATAAGGAAAGGTAGGAAAGGTAGGAAAGTTAGAGTAGGTTATATGAAAATATGGATTGAGGAGAAATTATGGGTATGGGATGAGATTAAGGATGAGTTGAGGGAATGGCACGGAAAAGAAGTAAGAGAATGGTAGGGGGGATGGAGAAGGGTAGAGGAGTGGAAAAAGAGAAAGAGGATTTTTAGTAGGGAGGTGGCCGGAGGGAGAGGGAGAGGGAGAAATAGAAGGAAATATAGAAAATGAGAAGCATAGGAAAAAGAGGAGGAATAAGAAAAAAGAGGATGGCAAAAAGTATAAAATAGGCTTTTGGAATGTGGCAGGCATGGAAAATAAAGAGAAGGATTTCAGGGAGAGACTAAAAGAATGGGATGTAATGTTCCTGAGTGAGACTTGGTTACAGAAGAAGGGATGGGAAAGAGTTCGAAAATGGCTGCCAAAAGGATACGTGTGGGAAGTGCAAGAGGCGGCAAGGAAGAGTAAGAAAGGGAGGGCAATGGGAGGAATGATTGTGGGGATAAGGGAAGGAATAGGGAGAGAAAAGAATGATAAGGAAAGAAAAGAGGAGGGATTACAAGCAGTAAAAGTAAATTTAGGGGGAGTGTGGTGGAGACTAATAGGAGTATATGTAAATAGAGATTTGGAGGGAAAAATGGGAAGGCTGAGAGAGTGGATGGAGGACAGAGAGGAAGGGGTGAGGGTGTTAATAGGAGGGGATTTCAATGCTAGGACGGGAAGAGAGGGGGGAAGAATAGGTGAGGATGAAGAGGGAGGGGCAGAACAGGGAAAGAGGAGCTCGAAGGATGAAAAGATGAATAGAGAGGGAAAAAAGCTATGTGGTTATATAGGAGAATTGGGATGGTCAATATTGAATGGAAGCGTAAAGGGGGATGAGGAGGGGGAATGGACGTATACAGGAGGGAAGGGAGGGACCGTAATAGATTATGCGATCGGGAATGAGGAGACAAGAAAGAAGGTGGAAAAGATGAAGGTGGAGGATTGAGTAGACTCCGATCATCAGCCGATAACGGTATGGGAGGGAGGAGGGCGGAGGGAAGAGAGGACCGGGAAAAGGAAAGGGAGAGGAAGAAGGGGGGTTTGGACAGAGAAGGGAAAAAAGAAATTTGAGGAATACCTTGGGAAGAGGGATAGTGATGGTGAGGGGGTAGGGGAGGTTTGGAGGAAAATGAAGAGAAAAGTAGAAGTGGCATTAGAGAGAGTAGAGAAGAAAGAGAAGACGGAACGGAGGGGATGGTGGGATGAGGAATGTAGGGATAGGAAAAGAGAGGTTATGGAGGAATTAAATGGTGGAGGAGGAGAGGGGGAGAAGGGAAAAAATATAAAGAAATGAGGAAGAGGTACAGGGAACATTGTGAGGAGAAGAAGAAAAAGTAGAGGGAAAGATGGGAGAGGGAAATAGAAGGAATAAGATCCGAAAAGGACGTGTGGAAGGTAGTGAATAAAGGAAGCAGGAAGAGAAACAGAGTCAGGGAAGAGATTGAAATGGGGGAGTGGGAAAAACACTTTAGAGGGGTGCTGGGGGAGAGGAGTGGAGGATAAGAGGGGAGGTAATGGAGAGAGGGGTAGAGGAGGAAGAAGAGATTAGTAGAGAGGAAATTGGTAGGACGATAAGGAGATTGAAGGACAGAAAAGCGGCAGGAGGGGATGGGATTACGAATGAAATATGGAAATATGAGGGAAAAGAAATAAGGGAATAGCTGTGGGAGAAATATAATAGAGTGTGGAAGGGAGAGGGATGGCCAGAAGATTGGAGAGAAGGGATAGTGGTACCGATAGTGAAAAAGGGGGAGGGGGAAAAGGTAGAAGATTATAGGGGGGTTACGCTTACGCAAACGGCATATAAAGTGTACGCGGCGGTTTTGGCGGAGAGATTGAAGGAAGAAGTGGAAAATAAAGAGATATTACCACCGAGTCAAACAGGGTTTAGGAGGGTGGTAGGAACGATAGATCACATATACGTGTTAAATTATTTAATAAATAAGAAAGCGGTAACAAAAGGCAAAATAGTAGTTATGTTTGAGGATATGAAAGCAGCGTTTGACTCGGTGGATAGGGAGATACTGGTACAGACAATGAGGAGGAAGGGAGTGAGAGAGAGTCTGGTGGTGAGGTGTGAGGAAGTTTTGGAGAAGACAATAAGTAGAGCAAGGGTGGGGGAAAGGAAGGGGGGAAACTTTTGGACAGGTAGAGGAGTGAGACAGGGATGTCCGTTGAGCCCATGCATGTTCACACTACTGCTAGCGGATTTGAATGAGGAATTGGAAAAGGAGGGATGGGGGGGGGGGGTAAAGGTGAAGGGAAGAAAAATCTATTCCTTGGCATATGCGGATGATGTGGCGGTGGTGGCAGAGGATGAAGCAGGGATGAAAGGGTTAATAAAAACATTAGAAGGATATGTAGAACAGAAAAGATTAGAAGTAAATGTGGAGAAGACAAAAGTGTTGAGGTGTAGAAGAGAGGGTGGGAGACAGAAAAAGATAATATGGAAATGGAAAGGAAATGAAATAGAGGAAGTGAAAAGGTATAAATATTTGGGCTACATGATGATGGCAAATGGGGGACAGAAAGAACATATAGAGGAGAGAGTCAAAAAAGGAGCGGTGGTGATGAGAGAAGTATGGGGAATAGGGAAAAGGAAATTTGGAAAGAACTGGGCTAGAAGGATGTAGTTATTTGATAGGTTGGTATGGACGGTGGTTAGCTGGGGCGGTGGGGCAGAAATTTGGGGGTGGAAAGAAAGGGAAAAGGTAGAGAGGATACAGGACAAGTACTTGAAATGGGTAATAGGGGTGGGAAGGTACACACCGGGGTACATAGTAAGGGAGGAGATGCAGAGGGAAAAATTAAGGGGAAGGGCAGGAATGAGGACATGGAGTTATGAAAAGAAACTGGGAGAAGGAGGAGGGGGGGAGTTGGCAAGGTTGTGTTGGGAGGAGATAAGAGGTAGAGCGAAGGAGGGAAAGGTGATGGGAAAATGGGAGGAAGAAAGAAGAAGTTTCTATGAAGAAAAGAGCTGGAACATCAAGGAGATAGAAAAGTTGAGAGAAGAGGGAGGGTTAAGGGGGGAAGAGGTAGTGGCAAGAGAGAGGAGGCGGCAGGAAAAGGAAAGGTGGGAAAAAATTAGGAGCTCGAAGTTCAACAGATGGTACAGCAGAGTGAAGGGAAAGGGAGTGCCGGAGTACTTGAAGAGGGATTGGAAAGAGGAAAGATGGAAAAGGATTGCGAGGTTTAGGTTAGGAGATGGTATGAGAGGAGGTAGATACTGGGAAGAGAAAGAGAAAAGAAAGTGTAGGATATGTGGATGGGGAGAGGAAACGTGGGAGCATATATGGGAGGAATGCACGGATTGGGGGACGGAGAAGGGATGGCAGGAGATGGTAGGAGAGGTTTTAGGTGAGAGGGGGGAGGGAGAAGTTTGGATGAGAAAATTGGAGGAGATGCGGGAGGGAGGAGGGTGGCTGGGTATGAATGAGAGTGTAGAAGGAAGAGAGGAAAGGGTTGAAAAAAGCGGCGGAAACGGAAGTCCAAAGAATGAGTGTGGAGGTGTGGATGGATGAGTGATTTTTCTCTCTCTCTCTCGTGTGTTGTAAAAGAAGCAATGAATAAAAAGGTTGAAACTATGTAAGCGGAGCGGAAGTCCGCAATGTACTCCGCAAGGAATAAAGTACCTACTACTACTACTATTGTGCTCCTCGGAATTTGTGACGCACAATATATGTTCACGTTCGTTGATATAGGAGCCTACGGTCGTTGCAGTGACGGTGGTATTTTTAGAGATTCAACGATGGGTCTAAAATTTGCATCAAAGGAAATGAACGTACCTGCACCAGAACCTCCTAGCCACTTGGACCTCCTTTACCATATGTTCTAGTGGGCGATGAAGCCTTTCAATTGTCAGATTATTTACTCCGGCCTTATCCAGGAAAAGGCGGTTTAAACGACGAGCGAAATATTTATAACTATCGATTGAGTCGAGCTAGGAGAACAATCAAAAATACATTTGGTATTTTAGTCAGTCAATGGAGAATTTTGAAGCGACCAATCAATTGTAGTATGGAAAAGACAATTTCAATTGTTAAAGCTATTATATGCCTCCATAATTGGATTCGTCAGATGGATATTGAAGAAAATCAATATGTTACTCCAACACTAATTGATCGAGAAAGTGATGACGGCTTTATTCCAGGTTCTTGGAGAAATTGCACGGATAATAGAAAATTTAACTCATTAGAAAACATAACTCAGTGCGGTTCTAATAATAGTTCTCGTCAAGCGATGCAAATTCGAGAAGAATTCTGTAAATATTTTAATAGTGAAGGTGCCATACCAAGTCAATTCTATCATTGTTAGTTCTTATACTCATTCATTAATTGTATATATGCAATTTAACTTGTCTGAAAATGTATAATAAATTATAAAATGTCAGTGGAGTTGATTTAAACTTTATTATAAAAATGTAACAGATGTATGCTTTTAAAAAAATAATAAAACTTAATTTTTTGTGAGTACATCAAAAGTTAGGTTTATCATTTGCTGAATGACATGTAATTGTTGTGTTGGATTCATTTGTCTTAACCTCCATCCGATTACTGCTAATGACGAATCAATTTCATCACATTTGGGTGCTGGTGGTAATACAAGTGGAGTTGATGGTCGACAGAGTGAATCGGCAATTCTATACAGGGTGATTCAAAATAACCTATTGGTCCCGAAGCTGGCATATTCGTAATCGAATTCTAAGACGATTTTTCCTTTTGCAAAAATTTGTCCGGAGCTTAGTTTTCAAGTTACAATAAGAATTATTTAGCGTATGACGGGTCAGGTACAAGTGGTAGACAGGGGCGGCGCGACTCACTGTTACACGCGGGTATTTCTGTGGGGCACCTCCTGCGCTCAAATGACTAACAAAAGTATATGGACAGCACATTCCTATTTAAACTCTCTCTCACTCTCTCTCTCTCTCTCTCTCTCTCTCTGTGTGTGTGTGTGTGTGTGTGTGTGTGTGTCACTTTAATTATGCTACATTTAACTTGTCAAATTTCGATCTGTCATCCAGCCGTCAAATATCGGGATAACCGTGAAATCTTCAAGTAAGTTTACATTATTATAATAAATGTACGCCCGCGAATAATAAAAATTAATGCAAATTAGATTAATTAAATGTGCACTTGCAAGTTAAAAGTAGCACTTTTAAAACACACAAAAAGGGATAGAAAGAAGAGAGAGAGAGAGAGAGAGAGAGACGGGGGGGGGCTTTGAACAAGTTTAAGCCCGTTTACTTACGCACACGGCGATCAGCTTATTGTTTTCACGATACGACAGTTCAATTTAAATTTGTCCTTTATCCAGATCTATCCCTCGAAGTTGTTTCATAGTTCACCACATTTACACTATTTACTATGCATTTGATTGATAAACGCGGAACTACGTGACGAACCGATCGATCGACTTTATTAATTACTATTAATCACTACTGTAAACACTACAATCATTTGATGCGTTAAAATTACTCGAAGAAACACATATTGACGTTACGATCACACAACACGTGTTCACTCGACGATATGAAGCAGTCGACTGAATGTTATTGGTTATGTCGTTATAAGAGTGTCGAACGATTGGTTAAAGCCATAATCAAAACTCGGTAATTCAAAATGAAAATATTGATTAATACGATTTACATCGATACAATTTATTAGAAAAATGTAGCAAATGCATGTTTATTATTACTTGTTAAAAATTGTAAGTGACTTTATCAAGATAATTATTTAGAATGTTTATTATAAAAAAAACTTCAAGGATATAATTCTTGAAATCTCCTTGCAGCAACGGTTAATCTGTCCTTTTCAGGGCAACCAAATATTTTATTTCGAGGAATATTTTTACAGTTTTCGCAAATATTCAAAAAGAAATAAAAAAAAAAATGTTTAGAAAAAATTGATTTTGATAAAATTATTTCTTGAATATTTAGAATGAATAATAATTATCTTGATAAAATCACTATCATACAAGTTTTAACAAATATTGATAAACATGCATTTGCAACATTTTTCTAATAAATTGTATTGATGTAAATCGTATTAACCAATATTTTCATTTTAAATTACCGTGTTTTGACTTATGGCTTTAACCAATCGTTCAACACTCTTATAACAACATAACCAATAACATCCAGTCGACTGCTTCATATCGTCGAGTGAACACGTGTTGTGTGATCGTAACGTAAACACGTGTTTCTTCGAGTAATTTTAACGCAATCGAATGATTGTAGTGATTAGAGTAGTAATTAATAAAGTTGATCGATCGGTTCGTCGCGTAGTTCCGCGTTTATCGATCAAGTGCAGAGTAAATAGTGTAAATGTGGTAAAATATGAAACAACTTCGAGGGATAGATATGGATAAAGGACAAATTTAAATTGAACTGTCACATCGTGGAAACAATAAGCTGATTGCCGTGTGCGTGAATGACCGTGCTTAAACTTATTTAAAGCCCCCCTTCTCCCCCGTCTCTCTCTCTCTCTCTCTCTCTTTCTCCTTTCCTTTTTGTGCGTTTTAAAAGTGCTACTTTTAACTTGCAAGTGTACATTTAAGTAATCTAATTTGCATTAAATTTTATTATTCTTGGGCGTACATTTATGAAAATAATGTAAACTTACTTGAAGATTTTACGGTCATCCCGATATTTGACGACCGGATGACAGATCGAAATTTGACAAGTTAAATGTAACATAATTAAAGTGACAGAGAGAGAGAGAGAGAGAGAGAGAGAGAGAAAGAGAGAGAGAAAGACAGTTTAAATAGAAATGTGCTGTCCATGTACTTTTGTCAGTCATTTGAGCACAGGAGGTGCCCCACGGAAACACCCGCGTGTAACAGTGAGTCGTGCCGCCCCTGTCTACCACTTGTACTTGACCCGTCATACGCTAACTAATTCTTATTGTAACTTGAAAACTAAGCTTCGGACAAATTTTTGCAAAAGGAAAAATCGTCTCAGAATTCGATTACGAATATGCAAGCTTCGGGACCAATAGGTTATTTTGAATCACCCTGTATAATGCATCGGACTGCTGTCCCGAGGTCTTCTTCTTTTTAATTGTTGTACCTGTTTATTGGTACTAGTTTATTGGTTTATTATTATTATATTTTGATTATTGATAGAGTAATCAAAATCTTTCATCATTCATTATAGAACACTGATTATTCTTATACTTCTAGTTTCTGTGAAAACCACTTTAGCATAAAACATTCAAAACAGATATTAATATCAAGTACCTGATGCCTCTGATGGACCATCACAAGTTGCATCATCATTTATTGATTCGCCAATGTTACTCGCAGAGTCATCGACATCAATAGCGTCAATATTAGAAATAACTTTTCCCCTAAAAATATAAAAATTATAAATATATAATTATACTTTTCCCCTAAAAATATAAAAATTATAAATTAAAAAGGAAACAGTTCAAAAGTGTATATAATTAAAATACTGTATATAATTTTTACTTTTTGACAAGGCATAAGTCACGCAAAAACTCCATGGATTCATAGTGGTGCCATTTCTTTGTAGGGAGAGGTCTAGCCGACCCACTAGGGCGTTTTTCACTATTTATTATTCGTCTATAGGCGTCATGTAAATTTTTAAATTTTTTTTTTTGCTTCTTCACCACTAAGTTTACCTGTAAATAAAATTTTTCTTTAAATATTTTAACCGTGAATGTTTTTAACGCTTTTTTTACCTCTCAATGTTTCTGACACTTCATTCCAGAGTTCTTTTGTTATGCGTTGACATCGCTGTTCTAATGGAATAGTAAAATCCCACAGGGGCCTTCGTTCTTGAACTAATAAAATTAAAATTTCCTCGTCATCGTAATTTAATGTAGACTTCGCGATTTTGTCTCTCTCATTATGAGACCTATTTTCCTTTTCAGCTTGTAATTCGTTTGACGAAAGTGTTGTTATAGTTCCTAAAATCAATTTCAGTTAAAAAAATGCAGACTTATTACTATAATTTTCAAGATTTCAAAGTTTCTATTTACCACTAATCTTTTCACGAACCGGCAAGACGACTTCTTTGTTATTGACAAGGCTTCGTCGAACAATGCGATTGTCACCTACAAATAATAATATACATTCTTGTAGAATGTTATAATATTTTTTTCAATGATAAAATAAAAATTAAGTATATATATATATATATTTCTTAAAGATATTTGGAAGATTCATAAGATTTAATAATTTAATAAAAGAGGGCTAATGCGAGTCACACCATGTTATGTGAACAAAGGCTTGATTAGTTTTTTTTATTAATTGTCGACTCAAACTCGGGTTAAAACGTTCGTACCAATTTGATGGAAACTGATCAATAAACACAACCCACATAGCACGTAATATTTCTGTGATATCACAGAATCATTGCAATATCACAGAAATATTACATATTACTGTGAAATATCACAGAAATATTACTGTGATATTACACAGTGATAATGACATTGAAATATTCCACTGATATCACAGAAATATCACAGAAATATTATTGTGATATTACACAGTGATAATAACTAATCTAAGGAAGTTTTAGATCTCGGGCAAAATATAACTCAGCAGGAGTTACACCAGTGGTTTCATGTTTTGAAGATCTGTACGCTAAAGGAAACATTGAAACCCAATGATCCCAATCCCGTTGATTCTCGGAAATAAATTTTGATAAATAACTAATTATAGTCTGATGTTGGCGCTTTACCTGTCCATCAGACTGAGGATGTAAGGGAGTCGTCCTCGTTTTCCTAATTCCAAGTATACACATTAATTCCAAAAACACTTTAGATTCAAAATTCTTTCCTTGATCGGTATGAATTTCGAAAGGAACACCATGTCTAGAAATAACTTCTTTGACTAAAATCTCTGCTATCATATTAGTCCTAATATTCTTAAGTGGAAAGGCTTCTACCCACTTGAAAAAACAATCAACGATAACGAGTAAATACTTATTTCCAGAGGAGGTTGGAGGAAGAGGCCCAAGTATATCCATTTGTATTCTCTCAAATGGAGCTCCTACATTATAAATTTGTAAGGGAGATTTTCCTTTTCGGGAAAGACCCTTTTTAGAAACACAAATTTTACAACTTCTACACCATTCTTCAACATCTTGTTTACACGTAGTCCAGAAAAATCTTTTACAAATTTTCTCCAGAGTTTTATTAACTCCAAAGTGACCTCCAGTAGAAGAATCGTGCGCTTCTTCTAAAATTCGTCTAATATGCGTACGCGGAACAACTAGTTGCAAAACTTTTGATTTCAAATTTGGAGACTCCCATCTCTTATAAAGGATACCATTTCTCAAAACAAGTGCATCCCAATATGACCAATAGATTTTATAAGAAGCATCTTTAGAAGCAACCTCTGTCCACGAGGGTCGTTCTCCTGAGACTTTGTTTTGATAGATGAAAGAAATGCTTGGATCTTCTTTTTGATCTTTCTGCCACTCTTCTAAGTTTTCTCCTTCCTAAATAAGACGTCTTACAATCCCTTCCTCTAGGAAGCTATTTCTCATTTCCACCTTAGCACAATATTGACACCCGTAATCTTCACACAGTCGTCGAGAAAGACCGTCAGCGTTTTTATAATATTGACTTTTCCGATGGATCACTTCAAATTCATATTGCTGAAGCTTTTCCATTCAACGGGCTAGTTGTCCTTCTAAATCTTTAAAGGACATTAACCATTTTAGAAAAATATGTTCCGTTCGGACCGTAAATTTCCGTCCGTAAAGATAATGACGAAAAGTTTTTATAGAATCAACAATAGCTAACAATTCTCGACGCGTTGTACAATAATTCCTTTCAGCTTTGGAAAATACTTGTCTAAAATAAGCAATGACTTTTTTTCTTCACCTTGCTTTTGTGACAAGACTGCCCCGATTCCTACATTTGAAGCGTCAGTATTTAAAACAAATTCTCCGTTTGGAAAAGAAAGAATGGCAGACGATGTTAATGCAAGTTTCAGCTTATCAAAAGCTCTCTGACATTCATCATCCCAAAAAAATTTTACTTGATTTTCATTTAAAGCATATAACGGTTTAGCTATAAACAAAAATTCTTTAACAAATCTACAATAATATGAGCAAAATCCTAGAAACTACGAATATGCTTTTTATTATGCGGAATTGGCCAATCTCTTACAGTTGCAATCTTTTCTGGATCCGTTGTAACGCCCTCAACTGATACAATGTGACCTAAGTATTTAATTTTTCTCCCAAAAGAAACACATTTTTTAGGATTAATCTTAATGTTCGCGGAGCGTATTCGAAGAAACACCTTACTCATATTTTCCAACACTTCTTCAAAATTTTTGCCGAATACAATAACATCATCGAGGTAAACTGAACAAATCTTTGATAATAAATTTTGCAAAATCTTCTCCATTAATCTTTCAAAAGTTGCAGGGGCGTTACACAATCCAAAAGGCATCACATTAAATTTCCAAAGACCATTACCGATAGAAAAGGCAGTCTTTTCTTTATCTTTTGAAGAAATTTTTATTTGCCAATAGCCGCTTTTTAAGTCTAAAGAGGAAAACCAATCGTTACCTGTTAATTGATCGAAGATGTCATCAATCCTCGGTAACGGAAAAGAATCTTTTTTAGTAACATCATTTAATTTCCTATAATCCACACAAAATCTGATAGTCCCATCTTTCTTTTTTACCAAGACCGCCAAGAAACCCAGGGACTTCGAGATTCTCTAATAACTCCATGTTCCTTCATATCCTGAATAATTTTTTATACCTCTTCTCGCAAATGAATTGGAATCCGTCGAGGTGTCTGTTTTATTGGGGAAGAATCTTACATTAATGACATGTTCAACAATATCACAATTCCCTGCAACAATTTCATCAGAAAATACATCCTGAAATTCAATCATTAATTTCGCAAAAATTTCTTTCTGACTTCCCTCCAAATTTTCAGAATCCTTATTAAAAATTCTTTCAAAATATCAGGAACGCCCTGGAAAAACTTTCCATACGAGAACATCTTAAAATATTTTTTTCACTAGATAAAAATTGAGTTCCAAAAGCGGAATCAAATACATTTTTTAAATTCACGATTTTAAAAAATCTACTCCCAAAATACAATCATCATTAATGTCAGCAATTAACATTGGAATCTCTACAGAATAATCTCCAAGTTGAACTTTCACAACTGCCTTGTATTTAATTAAAACTTTTTCCTCCTTAGGATATTTCAAACCACAATAAAAAATCTCGACTTTCTGTTTATTAAACTGTCGACAAAACTACTATTTAAAATTGACACATCAGAGTCCGTATCTATTTTAAAGACACAATATTTATTATTTACTTCTCCAGAATAACAATACTCATTTAAATTACATTTAATTCTGTTTAATCTATAGGAATGTTTATTTCTCTTTCCCATAACCCTCGGGGCTCTTCTTTCCTTAGTCAAATTTACCCCGTCAAGTTCGATTATACCCCGTTTCCCAATTTCCCGGGACATTCAAAACGTAAATGTCCCTTTTTCCCGCAAAGCCAACATTTCATTCGATTTTTAATTTTGTACCTTTATCCAATTCCATTTTGATTTATAAATTTACTTTTATTTGTATCTTTACCCTGTTTCTCTTCTTTTTCAACATCACTCTCTCCTTTCCTTAAACTGAAATAATTTTCTTTTCTTTTATAAAAATTAAAATTACTTCTCTTTTTCTGTTCAAAGTAGCTTTCCTGGATAGATTTTACTGTCTTGGCTCTTTTGATCGCTACTTTTAAGGATGATATTCCTTCTAACTGGAGAGTTCTCCTTATGAAACCGTCTGATATCGCAAAAACAAATTGTGTACAAGCAATTTTGTCCCGAACGGAATGTGGACATTCGGGATCCGCAAATTGAGACAATCTCTCAATTTCTGCCCCAAAAAGCAGCAAAATTTTCCCCAAACTTTTGTTTTCTATTCGTAAATTGACAGTAATAACTTTGTAGATAATGAATTTCCCCAAATCGCAATTCTAACTTCGATTTTAATTCCGCGAATTTAAAATTATCCAAATCTTGAACATTTTCTAATACCGCGCGAGCTTTTCCTCTTAAGCATGAAATGAGCACGGCAGTTTTCGTCTCCTCATTCCAACGACTCGCCCGAGCAATTAAGTTAAACTGCGAAAAGAATTCACGTAACGGAGTACTTCCGTCAAAAGTATCTGGTTTTAATTTAAGACCCATCTCGTTGTTTAACAAAATTCGAGAGGTTTCCTCCTTTCCCGTGATAACAGTTTCTCTCTCAAGAGGCAAAATGTTCTGATCGCATGCATCTCTGGTTTTATTAGCGGCACTATTACAAGAAAGACTTAGCTGGTTTTCTTGAAGATGCCGGAGTTCCGTTTCTCGTTGTCGCAGAAACGTCACAAGGTCCTCCTGCTGCCGTATCTGTAGCGCGCGCTCTTCGCGCATCTGTTTAAGCTCCTGCATCGCCGTCCGAAGAAGCCTCTCCGCGCTCGACGTTTCACCTTCAACACTTTCAGGAGTCCCCTCAATTTCCGTTGTTAACATTGCATGCCCGGCGTCTCCCGAGGAACGTGTGCAGATCCCTCGGCGTGGGGTATTTTTAAGAGGCATTGTATGTCGTTTCTCTCTGTCCGTCCGTTCGATCCCGGACGAGCCCCCAAAATGTTACGAGCAAAAGGGGTACTTGTTCACTCGCGCACTCACTCCGGAAAAGAACTAGACTTTTTTATCAAACACAAAATCACTTTTATTGTTAACCACCGAACACGACCATATCATCAGACACCAAACTCTAAAATCACAGACAGCTCATTTTTTAATAAACAAGGCCGTTGTCAAGGAGAACGCTTCACGGCCTTATTCACACCACAGTTCGAACTCGCCTCGCAGGGACGACTCGGCTTGTAACAATATGTAATACCTGATGATAATAATTGACGAGAATTATCTGCGCGATAAAGGAACATAAAATTATAAATGAAATAATATGATTCGCTACCGCACAAAAATTCGAAACTCACTGTGATGTACATTTTGAAACGAATATAAACGGCTATCGATCTTGCTGCCGTGACAGACCAGGCACGAGTGAGGAAGAGCAGAGAATGAGACTGATATTCTGTACGTTTGTTTGTTTTTGACCGAGTCAAGCAAATGAAAATATGTATCATGTAAAAGTTCTGTGTCTTTCTGAGAGTTAATTCCATTATTTTGCTGTTTAATATGTATCATTTCTGAAACTAACCGTTTTCTAAAATTTGGTTCTGAGTCGAGAATTTTTATTTTTTCCCAGTCAAAATTGTGATCAAAGTTAATTCGATGTTCGGTAATTACAGAATGTCTCGATGGATCGAATTTAATGTTGTTCCTATGCTCTCTCACTCTGGTCCTCAATTGTCTCATGGTCTGGCCCACATATGTGGCATCGCAATTATTACATTCGATTTTGTAGACAACATTGTTACTACAGATATGATTTGTTTTGTCCTTATGTACTTTGATGACGTTATTCAATTTATCTAAACATCTAAAACTTACCGTGAGTGCATCCTTGTTAATTAAGGACGCAGTTATCTCAGAAACATTCCGGATGTAGGGAATGATAAAAAATTTTTTTGAAACTTTTTCGTCCTGATTCTGAGTAAAAGCATCATCAACCGAAAGGGGTGAAAATTTGGTGGAAAATAATTTGTTAATCCTAATCGTAATATGTCTAAATATAATATTTAGCGAATATTCATTTTCCAGAAGCAAATATATAGGATAAATATGTTTTTGTATTTGATTCGCGGAAAAACAAACATTGGTGGAATGGTATTGCCCGATGCACCCACTGCCATTTCAACGGTAACTAATGTGCCACGTTCAACGGATACTACAGCTCCTACTTACTTAATGCCTTTTGCAGCTATTATTTTTTTTGTTTTAAAACCGTTTGTACACCTATTTTGTCTAAACTTCAAATTCTGGTGGCAAGTTATATTTGAGCAAAATATAACCGAGCTTAGTAAAGAAGTCAATGTTATGCCTATTGAATGAAGTAGCTCGGCTTGCACTTGTTGATTCGGGAAGACTGGGATTTCCTTATAGAAAGACTGGGATTTTTTTTCAAAAAAGCAGTTAGCCAATCAGGACCAGCCATGCCATTTTTATGCCAAGACGGATGAATATTTTTTATGTTAAATTTCACCGCACATTCATAAACTAATTTTCTTACTTCTTACGTTAGAAGACCAAAAAGGATTGAAGAGCATTTTAAAAGATAATCTGTTATGATTTTTTCTTGTTGCTTATCAAAAATTATTTTTACTGACTTGTATCCTACTGTGGCTTCTTCTCCAGTTTTTAATTTTTTAATAAATCTTGATAGAGTTATATGGCATATTTGGAGTTCTCTGGCGACTGTTTTTATCTTTTGTCCTTCTTTCATAACAGTTTCAGCTGCTCTATGGATGAGTTCTATGGAAGTAGTACCTCTTGCTGTTTTTTGTTTATATGTGCGCATTCTATAACAAAATGAGAATTGATGTAGACAACTGCACATATGCCACGGGGCAAATTGTTCCGGGGTAACAACGTACCTCAAATTGTAATAACAACTAGCCCCTTTTGACACATGTAACATCTTGATACAAGTTTTTGCCTACATATTAATATAGACGAATAAACACTAGTATATCATATTTCTGAATGTATATCCATCTACATAAATACAATAAATAATGGGCACTGCCTTAAATAAGCGAAATAGACCAAAAAATTACGATAGATAAATATTTACTTACTTGATGAACGAGCATGTCTTTACACGTAGCTAGATAGACCGCAGCGTAGGTTAGGTTAAACGCTACTAAAATGGTGGCCGCAGTGGCGCGATCTGTTGTTCTTACGTGACATACTCAGAATATATCGCTATCTCCTTTCATTTTGAAACTATAAGCGCCGTAACAACGTACCCCAGGAACATTTTACCCCGGCCTTCCCTACATCTTTGATCGCGTCAGTCAAGGTCTTAGTCCCAATAGTCGTTCGGCTGACTGTTATTTTTGTATACATTATTATACACTACTCAAAAAAAAATAGGGAACACTTTCCAGACACCAAAAATTAGGCTATTTTCAAATGACAGTAACTCGGTGAAAAATCATCGTAGATAAAAAATAAAAAAAGCATTTTGAAGCTTGAAGATCCAACTTTAACGCTCTATCAGCAGATTTTCAGAATTCTTTTAACTTTCTTGTCTTATGCAGTAAGAAAGCACACTCTGTTTTGTTCCTTAAAATTTCGTATTTTTGACACTTTGCAGCTCGACCAACAAATTTTTTTTTTAATAATTCAAGTAAAGCTTCATAAACTGCAAAATTTTGCCTACAAAATTCTTTTTTTTAAATTTCTCTACGATTTTTTTTGACCGAGTTGCGCAACTTTGAAGATAAATCTGCATTTCTTATAAATGACATCCGTACTCCGTGAAAAATCATCGTAGACAAAAAATCAAAAAACGATTTCAAAGCTCGAAGTTTCAGCTTTAACCTGTTATTAATGGTTTTCAAAAAATTTTCAATTTCTTAGTACTATGCCCCAAAAAAGATACATTGTTTTTTCCTTGAAGTTACGTATTTTTAACAGCCTGTAGCTCAATAAAAAATTTTTTCTTGACAAATCCAATGCAAGTGCCATAAAGTATAACATTTTTTCAACAAAATGCTTTTTTAAAAATTTTTTCTACGATTTTTTTTGACCGAGTTACAAGACTTCGAAGAAACATATTTTTTACAGTACATTTTTCTGAAAAATGACGTCTACCGCCGACATTAGCATTACCTAATGTGCACCACGTGGAGGTTGCGGGTCGGATTTTTGCACATCGTGTGTGTGTGTGTGTGTGTGTGTGTATCACAGCAGAGATACGGACCCCACAGTTCTTCACTTCTGCGGTATTTAATGACATCAAACCCTCTCTGCTGTGTGTGTGTATGCGCGCGCGCGCATGAGTGTTCAATAGTGTGTATTTCCTCCTTTCTGATCAATTACTGCTTGCAAGCGTTCTCGCATATTTATACATCTTGCAATACGATCTTGCGGAATGTTGTGTCACATTTTCGTTAAAATTTCTCCTAATTCTTTTAAATTTTGCGGCTGTTCTTTGCGACGCCTTAACCGTCGTTCCATTTTATCCCAAATGTTCTTGATTGGATTTAAGTCCGGGCTATTGGCGAGATGATTCAACAGTCTTGTTGCGTGTTGTTCAAGAAAACGTCGCGTTACATTCGCCGTATGAGGTCGAGCGTTGTCCTGCATGAAAATAAAGTTCCGACAGGTTCCGACATTCGATTTAATTGCAAAACGTGTGGTCGTAGAATATCGTTGATATAACGAACACCTGTCATTGCCGGAGGTGGCAGGATCACTTTGTCTTATAAGTGATATACACCCCCACACCATCACGAAACCGCCGTTGTAAGATCGTACTGGCATTACGCAACGTCGATCATAGCGTTTATTTCGTCGACGCCAAGAACGACGATTAAGGGAGAAATTTTAACAAAAATTTGGCACAACATCCCGCAAGATCGTATTGCAAGATGTATAAATATGCGAGAACGCTTGCAAACAGTAATTGATCAGAGAGGAGGAAATACACAGTATTGAACACTCATGCGCGCGCGCGCATACACACACACACACACACACACACACACACACACACACACACACACACACACGATGTGCAAAAATCCGACCCGCAACCTCCACGTGGTGCATATTAGGTAATGCTAATGTCGGCGGTAGACGTCATTTTTCAGAAAAATGTACTGTAAAAAATGTGTTTTTTTGAAGTCTTATAAACCAGTCAAAAAAAATCGTAAAAAAAATTTTAAAAAAGCATTTTGTTGAAAAAATGTCATACTTTATGGCACTTGCATTGGATTTGTTGAAAAAAAATTTTTTTTTGAGCTAGAGGCTGTTAAAAATACGTAATTTCAAGGAAAAAACAGTGTATCTTTTTTGGGGCATAGTACTAAAAATTTGAAAAAATTTTTGAAAACCATTAATAACATGTTAAAACTGAAACTTCGAGGTTTAAAATGGTTTTTTGATTTTTTGTCTACGATGATTTTTCACGGAGTACGGATGTCATTTGTAAAAAATGCAGGTTCAGCTTCAAAGCGTAACTCGGTCAAAAAAAATCGTAGAGAAATTTTAGAAAAAGCATTTTGTAGGCAACATGTTGTAGTTTATGATACTTTACTTGAATTAATCGAAAAAATTTGTTGGTCGAGCTGCAAAGTGTCAAAAATACGAAATTTTAAGGAACCAAACAGGGTGTGCTTTTTTACTGCATAAGACAAGAAAGTTAAAAGAATTTTGAAAATTTGCTGATAGAGCGTTAAAGTTGGATCTTCAAGCTTCAAAATGCTTTTTTTATTTTTTATCTACGATGATTTTTCACCGAGTTACAGTCATTTGAATATAGCCTAATTTTTGGTGTCTGGAAAGTGTTCCTTATTTTTTTTTGAGTAGTGTATAAAGTATTGCTGAAAAAATTTTCAGGTTTGTCGATAATAAACTGTCGAAAATATTTTCCACTCAAAAGTGCAGCGCCGATGCTTACGTAATTCAAAGCACTCTTAATCGCATTTTACATTTAAATGATAAATTAAACATTTTATTAAATAAAATACCTAAGCTATTACAATTTATTATTTAATAGAAAGTTAAAATATTATTGCCGGCACAACATATAATATTAGTCACAAACATACATATATAAGTTAATTTTTTACTGATTTTCATAGATGTTATTGAAACATTTTTTAAACAAATTTTAAATTTAATAATAATTGAAAAGTAAAGAGCTTAAATGTTAAATAAATAATAAAAATACATAATCTTATAAAGATGAAAAATAAGTAAAAAAATTAATATTAAATAAACATTAAATAAATATTAAATAAACCTTTTAAAAAATGCTTACCAAAATAATTTTTTCAATTAAATAATTCATGAAAAATAAATACTTAAACAATATTAAGTAAATATTTAAAAAATGTTTATTAAAAAAAATAAATTATAAACATTAAATTAATATTCAATAAATGTAAAATTAATGTTTTCGAAATTGTTGTTTCAAATAAAAAATTAATATAAAATGAATATTAAATAAATGTTAAGTAAATGTTAAATTAATGTTTTTATAAACGGTTTTTTTAAATAAAAAGTTAATGTAAAATAAATATTAAATTAATGTTGAATAAATGTTAAATTAATGTTTTTAAAACATGTTTATTCAAATGAAAAAGTAATGTGAAATAAATATTAAATTAATGTTGAATAAATGTTAAATTAATGTTTTTAAAAAATGTTTTTTTAAATGATAAATTAATGTGAAATAAATATTAAATTAATATTTAATAAATTTTAGAGTAATATTTTTAAAAAACGTTTTTTTAAATATAAAATTAATGTAAAATAAATATTAAATTAATGTTTAATAAATGTTAAATCAATGTTTTTAAAAAATGTTTTTTTAAATAAAAAATTAATGTGAAATAAATATTAAATTAATGTTCAATAAATGTTAAATTAATGTTTGTAGAAAATGTTTTTTTAAATGAAAAATTAATGTGAAATAAATATTAAATAAATGTCAACTAAACGTTAAATAAACATTTTCCCGAATCATTATTTTAAATATTTAGTTAATGTTAAATAAATGTTAAATAAACGTTAAATTAATTTTAAATGAATATTTTTTCTAAAGCATTATTTTAAATATTTAATTAAAGTTAAATAAATATTTAATAAATATTTTTGTTACAACAAATTGTACAATGAAAAATTAATAGATATTAAATAAATATTAAAAAAATATTGTGTGCTGATTGGAATATAAACTTGTACATTTTACAACAGATTCTAGCAATACAAATTGCTGTTTTAACAAATATTAATAAAAAATATTCAATGAAAAACTAAAAATGTATATTATATTTTAGTCCTCAAATAGTATAATTGGTACTCGCAAAAGCATGCAAAAAAAACGCTATATTTGTCTCATTTTCAAGTACTTTATGCAGTTATTTTATTATCTCATTGTCAGTATTTAAGAATTCTACATCAAAATTTGTTAATTTTTGTAATTCGCGCTTTTATCTTTTGTTATAGATTGACAACACTCGCTACACTTTAGTTATTTTTTAGTTACGTTGGTACTAGTCACGTCTGGCTTTTTTTCCGCGCACCCTGTCTTCTTTATCTATTCGCATTTTGTGTGTCTCACGCTTTACGCATAATGTAACTTGCGATATACCTCTATTATATTTATCACTTTGTAATACCAGTACCAAATTAAGTGTTAAACTTCACAAAATTAATTTATAATACATTTATAAAACATTCCTACATTTGATTCCTATTATTTCTTTTAAAACTAGTTCCATTTTATTTCCTTTAAAAACAATAAAATAATAGAGGCAAAGAGTGTAACGAATAGTCATTTAAGGGTATATAAAAAATTTCCGTAGACAAATTTTAAGGCTTTATACCTAATAGTATAATAAGATAATGTAACAAAAACGCTATACGAATATATAAGTCTTATTACTTGTTTGAATTTATATATTATCTTCTCATATTCGTATGAAACGAGTTTGCAAGGAAGAAGAAAAGAACAATAACAATGTTTTGCATTAAATATTTTAAATATGTCACGTCCTTAAAATTTATATTAATTGCATGAAAAAAATGATCAACCTATTTCAATAATAAGCATAGAGAATTTATAGTGATTGACGCATTTGTGTGACTTTTTATTGTATTTTTTTAAATCTAATTAACAATCACGATAGCCTAGAGATATCAGCAAACTTTAATACTACTTACGCAAAACAAGAATGAGTTCTGTTTAAAGATCAAAAGTCATAATCATTAAAATTTTTTAAAATTTAAATCGCAACGTTATATTACTGATGTAACGAAACGACCCTTCACCTCACGCGCGCCGTCACTCAGCTCCGTCCACCCGTCCACCCGAGCACTGACAAGCACTGACAAGCACCACGAGCACGCACCGAGCTAACCTATCGTCGCGATCATGCGGCAGCACGCGCGCCGTCCGTGGCGTTTGGCAACGTTCCCACTCTGGGCCAGCCGACCGAACGCGCGGATTGGTCCGCCCAACCGCGCGTTCGGATATATAAGCCGGCAGTGGGAACCAGGGTTGCCAGATTTGGCGATTTTACGCCAAATTGGCGGTTTCTGAAGACCATTTGGCTCTGATAGTAATAGAGTGAAAAAGCGCGGTCAGGATTGCTGATGCAATCCTTTTTATTTCTTGTGCAAGCATATTCTGTATTCCTATTTAAGTCTTTTTGTTTCCCATATAACTATTGAAAGCAAGATAAAAATACCTTGGTTACTATGGTCAAATCGTCCCCGCCACGTTGTTACACTGGGGACGGGTACCATTAACGTTGAGAAGAAGAAAGTCACATATTTCCAAAATATCTGGGGGGGCTATTACGGTTTCTGAAACGAGGTGAAAATTACAAAAGTGAGCAAATTCATTAGTTGTTGATCAATAAAGTTATAGATATTCTAGTAAATTTGTTCACTTTTGTAATTTTCATCTCGTTTTAAGAACCGTGATAGCCCCCCTGAGAAGGTGCAATTGGTGTTGCAAAAGCGAATTGGTATTTAATCAACGAGATTCAGAGACGGAAGCACAAGCCCAGGATGATCCTTCCCGAGAAAGCAGTCTCCGTACTTCGTCTGGAACCAAGATTCATAACTCCAGCGATTAGAACCTGTTCGGATGCACTCAAATGCAAAGTACAATAGAATTAATTTTTTCAGAAAGATGAAAATGTATTTAATATTTACACATAAAATAACATTGGATCCAAGATCCTTGACGATAGTTGATGCATCTTTATTTATTTTTGCAAGTAATTTTTTTGGATGCTGTATTGATTTTATGTTCAACGCACTATATTTTATTGCAGGTTTGTCGTGCCATGAGATATTTTCCTCCTGAACAATGCAGTATGGTCAATGTTAAAGTGATCGGGTGTTTACTGTTTGTATGTGATGGCGACACACTATAGTTATACCGGTGATTCAAGAACAGATTGGAATACTACCTCTGTCAAGCTAGCAGGACCAAATGAGCAAAATCAACCGGGACCTATTGAAAGATTTAGTGCTTATTTAGTGCTAATTTGTGCCGCAAAAAACAATTTTGTACCTCGTGCCGTTTACGAGAAACTCGTGGCGCTGCTAACTTTATATCAAGTTAGCAGGACCACTAGAAAAAAAATAAAAAAATAAAAATAAAAATAGATATAATTAGGGCTGATTTTGTGCTAATTTGTGCTGCAAGAAGCAACTTTGTACCTCGTGCCGTTTACAAGAAACTCGTGGCGCTGCTAACTTAACATCAAGCTAGCAGGACCATAAGAAAAAAAAATTAAAAAATAAAAATAAAAATAGATATAATTAGGGCTGATTTTGTGCTAATTTGTGCTGCAAGAAGCAACTTTGTATCTCGTGCCGTTAAAAAAAAAACCCATGGCGCTGCTAACTTAACATCAAGCTAGCAGGACCACAAGAAAAAAAAATTAAAAAATAAAAATAAAAACAGGTATAATTAGGGCTGATTTTGTGCTAATTTGTGCTACAAAAAGTAATATTGTATTATTTGTTATTAAAAAAATTTATTAGTTATAAAAAATTTATTATTACATATAAGAAACCATTCTTATATACAATTATTATCGACTTTGTAGTAACTTGTCTCATATAAAATAAATTAATAATTTAAATAAACTACTAATAATTTAAATATTTTACACATACACTATAAAATATCAACAGAAGGCTAATTTTATTTCATTTTATTTAATTAAGGAGGAGGCTAATTTACCACTAAAATGGACCCATACTAAAAAAGATAAATAGAATTGTCATATAGAAATAAAATAGCAAAATTTGTTAATTTGTACTCAATAGTAACGTTGAGACTAATTTTTAATGAAACGACGCATTGTGCTTCAAGGCTCTTTATTCGATCATGAAAGAATTTGTTGCTTGCATGAATATGGTATTATATATCATTCTTATCATCGTACCATCGAAATATAACAAAATCCGATTTTGTTGCTAATCGTAAATTGCTGGAAATAATTTGTTTATTCGGGGAATGTGCGACGTCTATTAAGCTGACACAGCCACTTTAACACAATTCAATAAAACTTACATAGAAATTTAGTGCTCTTTTGTTGCTCAATTCCAAATTTTGACCTCTATGAAGCTAGCAAAACCAAATCGGCAGAATCAAATAAAACTTATTGTTAGTGGAATATTTAGTACTCATTTTGTACTAATTTGTACCATAAAAAATAATTTTGTACCCCATGCCGTTTCGAAAAAACTCGTGGACCGTAGGTTCATATGAAGCCAGCAAGACCAAAAAAAAAATTTAAAAAAATAAAAATAAAGTAGATATAATTAGTACTGATTTTGTACTAATTTGTACCACTCCAAATAAATTAATAATATAAGTTTAATTAATATAATCAGCTTCAAAACAATTTATACCTTTATATTCTAGACCAGCACCAAGAATAAAGTACTCTTTTCCCTCAGCAGAATCGAACGACACTATTTTTTCTCGATGCTTGATAATTTGTGCTACCAAAATGTGCAATTTAGGAATTTGTACCCTTGCCATTTTTCTCAAAATCACCCTTAAGGCTTGATGATATCAAGAGTAAAGTACTCTTTTCCCTCAGCAGAATCGAACGACACTATTTTTTCTCGATGCTTGATAATTTGTGCTACCAAAATGTGCAATTTAGGAATTTGTACCCTTGCCATTTTTCTCAAAATCACCCTTAAGGCTTGATGACGTCAAGAGTAAAGTACTCTTTTCCCTCAGCAGAATCAAACGACACTATTTTTAATCGATGTTTGATAGTTTGTGCTACCAAAATGTGCAATTTAGGAATTTGTACCCTTGCCATTTTTCTCAAAATCACCCTTAAGGCTTGATGATGTCAAGAGTAAAGTACTCTTTTCCCTCGGCAGAATCGAACGACACTATTTTTTCTCGATGCTTGATAATTTGGGCTACCAAAATGTGCAATTTAAGAATTTCTACTCTTTCCATTTTTCTCAAAATCACCCCTGAATCTTGATAACCTCTAGAGTAAAGTACTCTCATTAATTTATACCAAAGAAGTTAATGAACAAGAGTAGTCATTATGTTATTTTATTTTGTTATTTTATGTATCAAATATTTTATTCCAAAATTTTATGTATGCATTATTTTATTTAAAAAAAAAAGAATACGATTTAATAAAATTAATGACGTCAAATCTAATATTATAACCCTTTGGCAAACTGGAATTTTTACATGAATCTCCATAATTTTCTATATTAGAGTAATTGATAAAAGTATGAGTAATTGCGGTTAATAGTGTTTTTGAAGAATCGCATACCACTTCTTTGGGTATTGGTGCACCAGAATGTACTCATTCTGCCGACAAAAATGTATTGAATTAGTGTGATGACTTTCACTAATAATTTGGCAAATTAAAAATTGACCACTTTGTAATTGATAACAGAATATATAAAAACATGTGTTTGGACATCGACCCATCCGTTCTTTAAGAAATATACATGCATTGTTTTCTATAGCGTATTTTTTGTAAACATTAAGTTCAAAATTACTTCAGTAATGAATAAAAAAAGGATCTAATTCAATGTTGTGTATTACATTGTGTAAAAATAAAAATTTTTAAATAACCAATGCCTTAAAAACATCTAGATCTAAGTAATCTCTTATTGTCGCTTTTCATTTTGCTGTATGTATTTCTATGTAAGTTTTATTGAATTGTGTTAAAGTGGCTGTGTCAGCTTAATAGACGTCGCACATTCCCCGAATAAACAAATTATTTCCAGCAATTTACGATTAGCAACAAAATCGGATTTTGTTATATTTCGATGGTACGATGATAAGAATGATATATAATACCATATTCATGCAAGCAACAAATTCTTTCATGATCGAATAAAGAGCCTTGAAGCACAATGCGTCGTTTCATTAAAAATTAGTCTCAACGTTACTATTGAGTACAAATTAACAAATTTTGCTATTTTATTTCTATATGACAATTCTATTTATCTTTTTTAGTATGGGTCCATTTTAGTGGTAAATTAGCCTCCTCCTTAATTAAATAAAATGAAATAAAATTAGCCTTCTGTTGATATTTTATAGTGTATGTGTAAAATATTTAAATTATTAGTAGTTTATTTAAATTATTAATTTATTTTATATGAGACAAGTTACTACAAAGTCGATAATATAATAATTGTATATAAGAATGGTTTCTTATATGTAATAATAAATTTTTAATAACTAATAAATTTTTTTAATAACAAATAATACAATATTACTTTTTGTAGCACAAATTAGCACAAAATCAGCCCTAATTATACCTGTTTTTATTTTTATTTTTTAATTTTTTTTTCTTATGGTCCTGCTAGCTTGATGTTAAGTTAGCAGCGCCATGGGTTTTTTTTTAAACGGCACGAGATACAAAGTTGCTTCTTGCAGCACAAATTAGCACAAAATCAGCCCTAATTATATCTATTTTTATTTTTATTTTTTAATTTTTTTTTCTTATGGTCCTGCTAGCTTGATGTTAAGTTAGCAGCGCCACGAGTTTCTTGTAAACGGCACGAGGTACAAAGTTGCTTCTTGCAGCACAAATTAGCACAAAATCAGCCCTAATTATATCTATTTTTATTTTTATTTTTTTATTTTTTTTTTTCTAGTGGTCCTGCTAACTTGATATAAAGTTAGCAGCGCCACGAGTTTCTCGTAAACGGCACGAGGTACAAAATTGTTTTTTGCGGCACAAATTAGCACTAAATAAGCACTGAATCTTTCAATAGGTCCCGGTTGATTTTGCTCATTTGGTCCTGCTAGCTTGACAGAGGTTGGAATATTCCATCTGCGACTTGCTCTCTTTGGCGAAAGGATATTTCTTGATGCATTCGACTTTATTTGATAATCTAACGAGTTTGTATGAAAATGTCTTAGAAGTATGGGAGAACATACAGAGGAATGCCATTGAAATGCATGGTAATTTGTTATTTACATATTTTAATTACTGTTTAACAAGTAGTACATAGATAATTTCCACATTATTGAATCTTGCACTTAGCTAGACTGGTTTTTTTTAAGCTCAAGATAAAATTATACTGAGTCCTGCGGATAGTTGGTTACATTTGTAGACTCGACGCAATTAGAAACATATCTAAATCACGGTAGGACAAAGGATAAAAAATTTGATCAAGATCTTATGATTCTGCGATAAAGAATGCGA
The DNA here is from genome assembly GCF_016802725.1 of Solenopsis invicta. NCBI lineage: Eukaryota > Metazoa > Arthropoda > Insecta > Hymenoptera > Formicidae > Solenopsis > Solenopsis invicta. Next base: position 11,902,822 of record NC_052679.1, read on the forward strand.
TGTTTTCCTCCAAAAATGCACTCCATCAACGTTGCCAAACCAGCAACGTTGATGGAGTGCATTTCTTAGGGTATGATTTCTGGAGTAGAATATCTGTCAGAAGGGAATAGAGTCAATTATGATAAATATACTAATCATGATTTATTCTAACCATGTTTTAATCTGAAACTGTACATAATAAAATTCCCATTATGCAAAATACCTTGTACCATACAAAAAAACCTATTTGTAATACAGGTAAAATTATATTGTTACTGCAAAGAGCTATTGTTACAATTGTATAATCAATAAATCTTCCATTTAATTAAAAAAATTGACTTCTAGTTAATTTTAGCCGACTGTTTCGTACATTTACCCCGAGAATTTTAAGGTCGCTATTTAAAATCAGGCGTTGAAGCCAATCCGTTGCTATATCGTTCGACGTCTTACAAAGTTAACGGCATTACATAGTAAATAATTAGTTAATTCACGTTGAAATACATTAAGCATTTGCCATTTCAAAAAAGAAGAAAAGACAACGGTTTGTAACCTCGTTACTATTCAAATTATTATACATTTATTACTTATAATATGTACTTAATGCTATCGATCAAAGCACTTATCACGCAGTTAGAACCATTGATACATATTGCACAATTGTACTTTTCATTACTCGGCTGTATCACTGTTCTTCATACAAATATATATATATATTAACAAATAAGATGTTATTATCGCGGCCATAGACATAAGTTAAGAATCCTGCTATTTATATATGTATTATTTTCTCACTTTTGTAACTATCTCTCCTAAGTATCAGACTCTCTTACGTATCAATAAGCTTTGTACATTTCTATTAGAATAATGAGAGATACGGACGTTTGTTGTAGTGTAAAGATTATCCAAATTATTACACATTTATTACTTAAAATATGTACTTAATGTTATCGTTCAAAGTACTTCTATCACGCAGTTAGAACCATTGATACATATTGCACAATTGTACTTTTCATTATTCGGCTGTATCACTGTTTTTCATACATACATATATATATATATATGTATATATATATATATATATATATATATATATATATATATATATATATATATATAAACAAATAAGATGTTATTATCGCGGCCATAGACATAAGTTAAGAATCCTGCTATTTGTATATGTATTATTTTCTCACTTTTGTAACTATCTCTCCTAAGTATCAGACTCTTTTACGTATCAATAAGCTTTGTACATTTCTATTAGAATAATGAGAGATACGGACGTTTGTTGTAGTGTAAAGATTATCCAAATTATTACACATTTATTACTTAAAATATGTACTTAATGTTATCGATCAAAGTACTTCTATCACGCAGTTAGAACCATTGATACATATTGCACAATTGTACTTTTCATTATTCGGCTGTATCACTGTTCTTCATACAAATATATATATATATATATATATATATATATATATATATATGTATATATATGTATATATATAAACAAATAAGATGTTATTATCGCGGCCACAGACATAAGTTAAGAATCCTACTATTTGTATATGTATTATTTTCTCACTTTTGTAACTATCTCTCCTAAGTATTAGACTCTCTTACGTATCAAGCTTTGTACATTTCAATTAGAATGAGAGATACGGACGTTTGTTGTGTACAGATTATATATTAAGACTCATTAGAGGAATACGTATGACATCATGTATGTATACGTGCTGTAAAATACAAATTGGCTCTAACAATAAAAAGACGATGCATGGATCTGAGTTTTGTCTGCAAAAAGGGACGAGAATTTAAACTTGCATTCCACATATTTAACTTGGATGAAATAATACGTTCGTACTCGCGTATACATACATCTTCATAGGAATCCCGTATAGCATACTATTTGTATTAAAAATTAAGGAATTACGCCTTTTGGTGGTGTTAAGTAATTGATTATTTGAATGCCTGTTTGAATCATGTTGGTGTTTTGTTTTGATTCTGAGCTGATGATGATTTGCCGCTACATTACTCGGTTCTGGAGTGACATGATTGCTCTCGACAACTGTGCCTCTATCACTTTCAATCGTTAGATCTTGTTTTTTCCGCGTCGTGGCGGTCTTATAGACGAATATGTCAAATTTAAATGATTATGACAGTCTACATCGAACGATGAAATCTGTAATGCAAGAAAAACATGTGTATTACTGATCATGTCATACAAAACAAGATAATTTATATATGTTACATTTATATCCATGAATTTTTTTTCTAAATTTTATACTTAGAAATATATTTTTCTTCTTATATTTGACATATATCTATAATATACATACCATATTTAATTATCTTCATATATGATATAAACTGCAGCAATAGGACTAATTGTCTCATTATGTGAACAAGATTTTACTGTAGTATTTAGATCATTGTATTGCTCCCATAGTCCTGAAAGTCGTCTACAATAAGCAACAAAATGACCTGGATATGCTGCAACAACGCCTACCAACCTTAAACATTGAAATAATTATGTTAATTTATATTGTTTTAAATATAAATATGGAATTTTATGTGTGAAACAACTATACCTATATTGTTTTGTCAACGTTAACATCGTTGGTAATTCTTTCAATTTACAAGACTTTGTAGCAGATTGTAGATTTTCTCTGATATCCAATTCTATGAAAATGTGATGACTAGTTTCGGTTGTTAGAACAGAGCAGCCACCACATTGGCATTTTTTGTTATAAGTAACATCATGAAATTTCAATGCCTTCTGTAGAGCACGAAAACCTTTATGTATAATCATTTTATGATTAGGCCTTAGTGTTAATTGCATTGTTTCATGCTCGCCACACTTATTGCATTTCTCCATTTGACGGGAACTAGGAATTGAATTTAATAATTTCATCCAAACTTCAGCCGGACTATCTGTGGCATCATAAGAAGTGGTAATTTCATGGTGCTTAGTTTTTGTACTAATTTTAGTATTTTCATATAAAGGTTTCAATAACTTAAACCTCTCTTTATACACCTCATGACTTGGGCCATTATCCATAAATTTGAAGATAAACTTGAAAAATGAGTTGTCAGAAGTTTCAGCAAAGGAAAAATATATAGGATCATCCAAGATACTAGTGAAAATAATTTGTGCAAGAGAGTCAAAAGGGCAACTATTTCTTAAAAAATACACTTTACCGTCAATTTTATAAGTTCCACAAGAGGACGCATTTTTTAATAAATAACGTTTTATATTCTTAGTGACTAACTTATTGTTTAATGTCACTTCAGGATAAGCAGTAAAAAACTTTGATTGAGATGGTTTATATTCGAAATATTCTTTCGTTTCTAAATTTGTAGCATTCTGTTCTACTTTGATTGATTCATTTTTAATTTTGCTGCTGGTAAGTGGCATTGATTCATGATTGAGACTTTTCGGACTTTCAATAGTTGTTTGGTTTTCAAATGTATCTATTTGTATTTCAGAATTCAATAATGTTGAAATTGACAAATCTTCCGTTTTATAGCTTGTACAAATATTTATATCAATTAATTCCTCAATGTTTCTATTATTTGATTCTACATTCCAAATATTTTCCATTCTTTCATCATTTTCATTGAATGAAAATATAGATTCGGCTTTTCCACGCCAATTTTCTCTTGACAATAAATCTGAATCATCAAATGAATTAGAATAACAATGTTCTATTTTTAAATTCTGTGTATTATTGTAAAGTTTAATTGGACTTTTTTTTTGCCACTGGAGCTGTAACATATTGGCGAAAATCTTTTGACTTCCAAGTTGGAACCGTTTTCTTGTTCACAACAAAATTTTGCATCTTTGCTGAAAAACTCCGTGTACCTCCTATTAAATCACGAAGATGAATTTTTATAAAATTGTCAATTCTTTGTGGAAGTAAATAGTTTTTAAATACTTCACTTTTTATATCGCGGAAGATTCTTTCACAATAGCTTGTGGTTGGATGACTTGTGTAAAAAGGAATACATACTGCTGTCCAAAGTGGAAATTCTTTTCCAAGTTTCAACAATCGATCAATCAATTTAGGTAAATAGAAATAATTAATATTGATACCTTCCTGAATTACCGATTGCGTGGATACTTTTATATTTTCAAAAAATTCATTAATTCTAATATTATCATCGCTTACTTCGCAATCGTCATTTAACAGATCATTACCAGAATCGGTAATTTGTAAAAAATTATCTATATCAGTAGGACGCTCTTTTATTAACATCTCCAATTTTTTCCTTGATTGTTCAGCTGTTTTTATTTCTTGATCTACCAATGTTACGTTTACGCTTGAATCCTCGTAATATTGAAGAGCAACAATATATGTCAGTGAAAATATTTTGATAAAATCCTGAAAACTTTGGCAGTCTATCATTAATGCGATGCATCGAATATAGAAATCACGTACAGGACGCAAAGGATGACTTTTTAAAATAGGCCATCGACAAACTATTTGGATTAGATGTGCAACGTCAACCCTTATATAAGTTGATATCCATTCCCGTGAAATATATTCTCCCGCAGAAACAGCATTGAAACAAATTTCAACATACTTTTTTATAGTAATATCATTGAAAGCTTTTGAACAAGCCAATAACATTGCTCTAGAATAATCAACGACCACTTGGACTGGCTTACGAAATTTGACCATACGTAGCCATAATTTCAACCAGTGTTCAATTGTCTCAGTTTCTTGTGAGTCTGTTAGTAATTGATATATTGCCAAAGACGTATTGTCACAATGTATGGCAATCACATATAGAAAAATGTGAGCTGATTTTGTTTCCAGTGATCTTTTCAATTTTCGAACAATACTGCCAGTTGCGTCAATGCTAATAGAAGATGAAGTTTTATGCATATTGTGATATTGATCATAAACACTGATTTGTTCACCAGTGCCATAACACACTTTGAACGGCACGTAACTTACCAGAGCAATAGCACCTTTATAAGGATTTTCAAAATTTAAACGATAAATTGCCTGTATTACATCTTCGTCTTTAATTTCTTTAGAACCTAATTCTTCATCAATTGCTTCTTTTTTAGCATGTCGGAGTATATCCAATGAAGGTATTATCGGTGCATCAACATCTCCAAGACGCAAATCTTCTCTCACTTTTCTTTTTCGCAAGTTTGAGCATCCTTCTGTAATTGCTGCTTTGCCTATTTGTTTTCGCTTTTCTCCATTTAAAGGACGCTGCAGAATTTCATGATTTTGATATCTAGTATCCCGGGTTTTCACTCGTATCCAAAGTTCACCAGTGTTGGCTGACGGTTCCGTTTCAACAATGCCTTTAAAGGTGTTGCCACAATTTTTACTCTTGCACTTTCCGATGATCCTGATATAATATTTGCTAGGAGAGGATTCATTTACATCACCTCTTACAAATGTGTATGCACAAGGCAAACGATGTTGTCGATAAAATGCATCGGCAATGACGTTAGTCCATACCCATGGTCTTAATGTACGAGGTGTGTTCAAAAAGTATCGCGAATTTTGAATTTTCGCGGGTTACGTATATTCGAATTTCGATCTTTTTGTGGCGTTATGTTGGTACTCATGTCTCTCACTTATGCCGACAAGCTCGGCCATTTTGAATCACTTAATTGTTGACAGCTGCTTTGCTTGCACGTGTTTTGGATCGTCTTCGATTTTTACCTATTCAAAAAAATGGATCAAAGAACCTGTATCAAATTTTGTGTGAAAAACGAAATTAAGTGCGCGGATGCATTCCGAATGTTGACTGTGGCATACGGAGAAGCTACCTTGGACCGAAGCAACGTTTATCGGTGGTACGAAATGTTCTCAGAAGGCCGAGAAGATGTGAACGACGAAGAGCGTGCCGGACGCCCGAGCACTTCAACAACAGAAAAAATTAATGAAGTGGAGAAAATGGTATTGGCCAATCGTCGAATCACCGTTAGAGAAGTTGCTGAGGACCTAAACATATCGATTGGCTCGTGCCATTCGATTTTTATCAATGATTTGGGCATGAGACGGGTCGCCGCGAAATTCGTACCAAACGCCCCTGCTCACACATCGTTGCTTGTGCGCGACTTTTTGGCCAAAAACAACACACTAATGATGCCGCAGCCACCGTATTCCCCAGATCTGGCCCCCTGTGACTTTTTCTTGTTCCCTAAACTGAAGAGGCCCATGAAAGGACGACGTTACGCTACGCTTGACGAGATAAAGACGGCATCGAAGGAGGAGCTGAACAAGATAAAAAAAAATGATTTTTTGAAGTGCTTCGAAGATTGGAAAAACCGTTGGCACAAGTGTATAATATCTCATGGGGATTACTTTGAAGGGGACAAAATAGATATTCATGAATAAATAAATAATTTTTGAAAAAACACAAAATTCGCGATACTTTTTGAACACACCTCGTATGCTTAGATCTGTTATTTCCGGATTGAAGTGGTTTAATTTGTTCCCATTCGTTTAAAGTTAAAATTAAATCAAACCAGGTATAGCTGTCTTCACAAGTAGAGTTGAAAGAGGTGTCATTAATATTAATTGATTCATTTACTGTTTTATTATTGTCTTCAGTAGAAATTGTTATGTTCGCAGATAGTTCGAGCGAGTCAAGACCCATTTCTCTTCTTGCGAGTGACATAATATTTCGTCTATTATATTTAACATTCACCCACCAGTTATGGGCACTCCATGCATGTTTACATCTTTTACTCATTTCCTTCCAAATTTTGTCCGAGTAATCAGGTAACTTATCGCCAAAGATTTCCGAGAATTCTTTTAAAATTGCCACTGCAATGTCAACAGTTAATTTATTTTTTCTTGGCATTTTTATCAAATATATGTAATGAGTTTACATATAATAAAACTATTTCGTTGAAATTTACGACAATATCTTACTAAAACTTTATTAAAATATTGTACGGTTCGTGCCAGATATGACTGTGGTTCGATTTTGGGGACCACGTTTCTACTACTCGATGAACAATGTTTCTTTTCGATAGTCTATTTTTTCCCGTCCATGATTTTATATGACAGGCAATTGTTTTGGCGCCCTTTTTGCGCCCATCTATAAATGAAATTTTCGTTGCTTGTTTATCAAAATTCAAATAAAAATTCTTTATAAAAAATTAATTTTATAAATAAAGTTTAAGGAAATAAAAAAAAATTACCCCAAAAGATTATATACACATTAAATCTTAAATTGTATTCCAACGTTTGACCATGAAAGATGATTTACAGATTCAAACTCTAGTATATAGGGAAGACCGGGGCAATTCGGAAGATTTTTTTTCTTTTGCGTCTCCTGAGTCCTGTATTCATTTAAAAAAAAAGTTGGACGGTTTGAAAGGTTGAACCTTCCCCTTTACAATGCCATTAGAGCGAACACGGAAATGTACTTGCTTTGAACTATATATAAAAATGTCGACCAGTGTCAATTATATATACATATATGCTCTAAGCCCGGGGTAATTCGAAACTAGTCCGGAAATATTCTGAAATTTGTGTTTTAAGATGAAGAAAAATGTAAAAAAGCTGTTGTTAAGACTTTGTTTTATTCATAAGGATATATAGTATTATTAAGAAAAGTTGCATACAATAAAAAAAATAAACTCACAATAGAGAATTTTACTGCTTCAGCGCTTTCGGAACATTTAAATTAAATTTTTAATATGTATCCGTACAAAGATATTTCCAGTTGTTCGAATAGCTCGGGCTTCCGAATAGCCCCGGTTTCCCCTATAGATTAGCATTAGTCGGTAAATCATCCCAAACGGTAAAAAGTTGGGACACGAATTAAGAATCGCTCTGTACGTATACATACATATAATTTATAAAATTGTGTATGAATTAAAATAAATTAAAAATTTCAATACGTACTTGTCCCTTCCTCCCAGAATGCCAAGTCGAGGATGCCGCTTAACGTACTGTCGAATACATTCGCGTCGAAGTCTATTCGCGCGCCATTCCCCATGTCCTTGCATGTTGTTCTACATTGATTGTTCTCTATAAATAAAATCAACGATTATTTATTTTCCATTGCTTTACGACTAAATCATGATCAGTATATTTGTCAGAATTGTCTCTCTCTCTAGTCCTTTTTAACAGATAGAAATCATACCCTAAGAAATGCACGCCATTAACGTCGCTGGTTTGATTGACAAACGACTGCATTTTTTATTGCAGAATCATAAGGTCTTGATAAAATTCTTTATCCTTAACGTTTTTCTACCATTGGTTTAGATATGTTTCTAATTGCGTCGAGTCTACATGTAACCAACTATCCGCAGGACTCAGCATAATTTTATCATGAGTTGCTTAAAAAAAAAAAACCAGTTTAGCTAAGTGCAAGATTCAATAATGTGGAAATTATCTGTATACTACTTGTTAAACAGTAATTAAAATATGTAAATAACAAATTACCATGCATTTCAATGGCATTCCTCTGTATGTTCTCCCATACTTCTAAGACATTTTCATACAAACTCGTTAGATTATCAAATAAAGTCGAATGCATCAAGAAATATCCTTTCGCCAAAGAGAGCAAGTCGCAGATGGAATATTCCAATCTGTTCTTGAATCACCGGTATAACTATAGTGTGTCGCCATCACATACAAACAGTAAACACCCGATCACTTTAACATTGACCATACTGCATTGTTCAGGAGGAAAATATCTCATGGCACGACAAACCTGCAATAAAATATAGTGCGTTGAACATAAAATCAATACAGCATCCAAAAAAATTACTTGCAAAAATAAATAAAGATGCATCAACTATCGTCAAGGATCTTGGATCCAATGTTATTTTATGTGTAAATATTAAATACATTTTCATCTTTCTGAAAAAATTAATTCTATTGTACTTTGCATTTGAGTGCATCCGAACAGGTTCTAATCGCTGGAGTTATGAATCTTGGTTCCAGACGAAGTACGGAGACTGCTTTCTCGGGAAGGATCATCCTGGGCTTGTGCTTCCGTCTCTGAATCTCGTTGATTAAATACCAATTCGCTTTTGCAACACCAATTGCACCTTCTCAGGGGGGCTATCACGGTTCTTAAAACGAGATGAAAATTACAAAAGTGAACAAATTTACTAGAATATCTATAACTTTATTGATCAACAACTAATGAATTTGCTCACTTTTGTAATTTTCACCTCGTTTCAGAAACCGTAATAGCGCCCCCAGATATTTTGGAAATATGTGACTTACTGCACATTGTTTATCCTTACTGTCAAGAAAGAACCAGGAGTATCGAAATACTAGAGATTACACCGAACGCGCCTTCTGGTACTTCAGGACCAGTAGCGCCTGGAATCTATATTTCGGTCAATTACATGACTTTAAAATATTTTATTAAAATTATCTGGATAACTCACAAACGTTTCTGACGACACTTCAAAAGTCTTCAAACGAAATACAAACGAATCCATACAAGATTTTTGTTTAATTTAGCTCCGGTTAATTTTTTCGGCCAAATACACGGTGTAAAAATAAAAAATTAATTACAATTAATTGAAGGACTCACAAACCTTTTCAAATGCACTTCATAACTCTTCAAACGAAATACAAACGATTTAAAATAGTCATTTCTTCATCCGGAACTTTGCTTCGGTCAAGTACATACGAATCTCCCCATGAAGTAATTTAAGTTCTAAATAAAGCTCTGTTCTTTTTCTACTTAAACTCCGAGTGCGATTATTCCCCCGAACGCGGCCAATCCGGCGAGCTTATCCGCATCCTGATCCTCAGCGAACCGACCGAAAACCACCAGCGTTACACTTATTTATGTCCTTGAAAAGAATTTATTAGTTTATTAAAAAATTTGTTTTAGACAAAAATTAGATTTCTTCTAAACGATGCGATTTATTTATTTTTATCATTTAAATAATCTTCTATCTCATTAATACATATCATTAATTAGTATCAATATTACACATTATTTAAATATATATGAACCATTTGAACTTTTTTTGGAAGCGCTTCGGTATAATATTCAAATATAAACAATACAATTTTAGAATAAGTCTCGTTAAAGTGTCAAATGTTAATTATAATTCTAAAAAAACTTGTCTATTCTACTTCCTGTGAACTTTTCATGTAAATGAGTTTAATTATATGGAAATGATTTGACATAGTTAAATGTTAATGGAGTACTTTTGAATGTTTTTTTCTCTCGGTCTTAAGAATGTTTAAAATAAGAATAAAACTAATTTTTCTTACGTTTTATAATTTTGTATAAATAAGGAAAGGTAAAAAAATAGTCAAGTAGCATCCGGTATATTTATATATGTACATGTACTCGTATATCCCACTCCAAAAATTGCCCATTTACGGCCATGTTACCAACTGTTCCAGAATGTCGCAAAAATCGTGCTTTCTTTGCATAAAATAAATTTATTCAGTTTTCATAAAATTGTGTTACTTTGATGAAACATTTGCAATAAAATTTTGATAAATTAAAATATTGTTTTTTGAGAAAAATGGTGTTTTATTTTTTCAGGGTAAATTTATAGATAAACTGCACTTAATCATAATCAATTTCATATTCCAGAAAATAAATATACAGAAATTTAATTGTATAGAAATCTGAATTTATATTTTTGTTTTGATACGATAGAAGGGGGGGGGAGGCGCAAATTTTTTAAAGATTTATCGTTTTCTATACATAAGTTAATTCAATATAAATTGAAACATGATTATATATTTTACATTTTTGAGGTGTTCTGTCATCTGACGGTTACTGCAAATCGTTTGTCATCACGGCAAACGGATATACACGTAGAGAAATGGTAGCAGTGGCATACCTACAAAAGGCGAAAAATGCGAAAAGGATTTACGCCATATGTTCACATATTAAATTGAATAGTGATGGCTGTAAAGGATAACATATCCATCGACGCTTATGCAAAGTACTTTATTGATGGAATTTTACGATGAATGCGAAAGACCGAAATCATGTTTGAATTACATTGAAGCACATGGTACGGCTACCATTGTTGGCGATCCTCAAGAAGTTAGTGCACTCCAGAACGTTTTGTGTAAAAATAGAGAAACTCTATTAATGATTGGTTCAGTAAAATCTAATCTTGTTCATGCTGAATCTGCGAGTGGTTTTAGTCAGATCACCAAGATAAAACAAATAATTCTTGTTTTTATTAATTAATTTTAAGCTTATTTTTAATATACTTATTCACAGAAAATCAAATACACATACACAAACAAAAGCAAATATACTTGTATAAAAATTGTTTGACAAATTACTTGAACTAGAATAAACGTAACAAGCTGATGCCATTTGTTATCATTTTAGCGTCAAAATGAAGATAAATAACAATCTGCTTACTATCTGAGAAGGTTTATAAACTCTTCGTAATCTAACTTTTTGTTTGCTTTTTTCTTAGTTCAGTCGAGTTATCATGGTAATAGTGATTTCAAAAATATTTTTGGTCTATAGAAAATAAAAAAAAAAAAAAAATTCTGGTACACTTTTTTCAACATTTCAGAATACAATTTAACAATTATTTGACATTTTTTAATTTTTTTTTACGTTTCCATATTTGAGGCAGAATTCGCAAAATTTGTTTTTCACTAAAAAATTCGTAATTTTTTAATACGTGAATAACAAAAAAGGCTTTTACAAATAATCAAAGATTAGTACTCTGAAAGTTCTTGATTAAGCTGAGAACTCCGAGTTGATTGTAGTGAGGTAGTCGCGAAAAAATTAAAAGACGCGTTACAGCCTTGCGCCAAGTGAACGTGCAGTGAGAGAGATTAGAATAAACGTTAAACGTGACAGCTAGGTTAACAATGAAATTTTGTATTGCATGTTATTTGATTATTGTGTGTGTATGTGTGTGTGTGTGTGTGTGTGTGTGTGTGTGTGTGTGTGTGTGTGTGTGTGTGTGTGTGTGTGTGTGTGTGTGTGTGTGTATTAAATGATTTTATGGAAAAAAAGCACGTTTTTCGCGACATTCTGAGACAGTTGGTAATATGGCCGTTAATGGGAAATCTTTGTGGTGGGGGATATTGGCGTCCGTGAACGGAAAAATCAATATTCTCGTACGGTTCACATGCACAACTGAGCTTTTGTTAAGAAATTGTGAACATTTTGTGTTGCATGCACTGAGCGTAGGATTAAATGCATGAGCAAAAATAGTCTACCGATCTTTTATAACCTATAACCGGAGCAGGCAGTGACAGGAAAACGCACTTGTTGTCCCTCGAATGCCGCAAAAAACGTACTTTCTTTGCATAAAATACCGTATGCAACATGGGGCTGAGCGCGTTTTTAACTTCGGACGCTGTTTTCAGCACTCGGTTGCGCTACACGCGCAAAGCGCGCGTAGCTGCGCCTCGTACTGAAAACATTGTCCTCAGTCGAGAACGGCAAAGCTCAGTCTCATGTTGCATAATGTACTATTATTAAAAAAGAAGATATATTACACGTTTGTCAGGAAGCATTAGAAGCATAAGACTCTCCGCGTAAACTGCGGGAAAAGAGTAACTATCCGCGGCACTCGCGGTTTGCTCAAAAGGATTAAAAGCCGCAGGTCACAGAAAACCTCGAACTGCCCATTGCCGATTTCAGAAAATCAGGCTAGAGCTCGGTTCTAATCTCGGAAGTTTTCTCTTTTATTGCTAACAGATGAACGCGGATATTCCTGTTTACACAGACCGACCCAACAATAAGATTTTCGTTTAACAAAAGATGTCTTGCTTTGTGGCAACAAAAAATATGCCTATATATGACCTCCGTGAAGTTGGCACCCGACTTTTACGAAATCAGATTTTAAAGTGTGTTTTTTGTAGGATTTTGTCTGTAGATGATTGTAGTAAACATTATTTTGTAGTTAAAAAATAAATATTTTATTGGTTTTTAAAAAACAGTAAGCAATTATTTAATAGTTACAGCTCAAATGGCATCAGATTTCGATCTGAAATTGTTTGTAGTTGTTTGTAATTCAGGAATTTTTGTTTATAGTTTAAAAATAAGAACGTTATCAATTTAAAAAAAAAACAGTTGGGAATTATTTTATAACTACAGCACAAATGGCATCTCACTTCTACAGGGTGTCAGCAGAAAGTCTTTTACCATTTTTTAATATTTTTAATTTTTCCTCCTCACCGCGCCACAGCTACTGCTGCTTTTCCCTCCTCACCGCGCCCCGCTTACAGCCGCGGCTGCCTACGTCTCGGCGACCGGCGGGCGGTCCTTGCGCCCGGTGATACGCGCTTATTCGCAGACTTTATTAATTTTTTTTTACGTTAACTATGGCAAATATTAAAAAATGGTAAAGGACTTTTCTGTGCAGTTTTACTTGATCTATCAATCCACGAAACCACGGGCGGTAGTTACTTGACACCCTATATATAAAATTGTTTGTAGTTGTTAGTAGTATCAAAATTTTTGTTTGTAGTTAAAAAATATGTTTATTATTAACTTTTAAATAACAACTAAGTATTAAATTACAAGAAAAGAAATTACATCATATCGTCATTAAAAATTGTTTGTAGTTGTTTGTAGTGTAAGAGTTTTTGTTTGTAGTTGATTGTAGTTCAAGAATTTTTGTTTGCAGTTGAAAAATAAATATGTTATCGGTTTTTAAAAAACAATAAAAAATTATTTTATAGCTACAGCTCAAATGGCATAAGACTTTAATCTAATATCGTTTATAATTGTTTGTAGTTCAAGAATTTTTTTTATAATTTAAAAATAAGTATATTATTGATTTTTAAAAAAACATTTAAGGATTAATTTTTAACTGCAGCACAAATGTCATCACAATTTCTGTTTTTAAACATGCTTACTTTTAACCTACAAAAAAATTCTTGAATTTCAAACAATTTCTACAAACAATTTTATAAAAGTATAATACCATTTGAGCTATTGTTATATATTAATTTATAACTGGTTTAAAAAAATCGAAAACATACTTATTTTTTAACTATAAACAAAAATTCTTAAACTACAAACAACTACAAACAATTTCAGATTGAAATTAGATGCCATTTGAGCTGTAGCTATTAAATAATTTCTTACTGTTTTTTTAAAAACCGATAATACACTTATTTTTTAACTGCAAACAAGAATTCATGAATTACAATCAACTACAAACAAAAACTCTTACACTACAAACAACTACAAACAATTTTTAATGACGATATGATGTAATCTTTTTTTATTGTAATTTAATACCCAGCTGTTATTTAATAGTCAATTACAAACATATTTTTTAACTACAAACAAAAATTTTGATACTACAAACAACTACAAACAATTTTATGTAAGAGTGTGCCATTTGTGCGTTAGTTATAAAATAATTCCCAACTGTTTTTCAGAATTGATAACGTTCTTATTTTTAAACTATAAACAAAAATAATTCTTGAACTACAAACAACTACAAACGATTTCGAATTGAAATCTGATGCCATTTGAGCTGTAGCTATTAAATAAGTTCTTACTGTTTTTTTTTATATCCGATAGCATATTTATTTTTCAACTACAAACAAAAATTCTTAAACTACAATCAACTACGAACGAAAACTTTTATACTACAAACAACTACAAACAATTTCGTGTTAAAAATTGATGCTATTTAAACTGTAGCTAGTAAATAATTTTTTACTGTTTTTTAAAATCAATAACATACTTATTTTTCAACAGCAAACAAGAATTTTTGAATTACAATCACCTACAAACAAAAACTCTTGAACTACAAACAACTACAAACGATTTCAAATTGAAATCTGATGCCATTTGAGCTGTAGCTATTAAATAATTTCTTACTGTTTTTTAAAAACCGATAACATATTTATTTTTTAACTACAAACAAAATAATGTTTACTACAATCATCTATAGACAAAATTATACAAGAAACACACTTTAAAATCTGATTTCATAAAAGTTGGGTGTCAACTTCACGGAGGTCTATACATGTTTTATTGTGAAAATCTCTGGTGAAAATTTTGGATAAGAATTTAATACAAATTTTTCCGATTCCAAAATCTATATCCGTTCCAAACCGAATTATTCAAATCAAATTTTTATCCGTGCATCAACCTAATTTCTATCCACATGAATTTGAGACTAATCTTAATAGTTTGTTTAATTCTTTTTAATGCGTGAGTCCTATTTAAACGAATCCAATGCTTGTCCGGACAAGATTTTTAATCCTTAACCTTTACACAGGTATTGAAAATTCCCGTACATTTTCGACCGCTTACTCTGTGAAGACAAAGTAAGAAAAAAGATTTGGGCTAGGTGGAAAAAAAGTTTGAAGTCTCCTCTATCGACTACTACGATTGACCAACTTCATTGTTTAACTAAAATAAAATAGCATAAAAATAAAGTTTTTTTGGGAATGTCTCCCAGGCCCATTATGTGTTTAAGGGTTAATCCGTGAGGTTTCTCGTGGTTGAATCGGAATGAACAATTCGGTAACAATTCGAAACAAACTTTGTAAATATGATTTTTCCTATCATTCTTTTCTCTCTTTTTTTCTATCCGCCTGAATCCATTTTAGTCCGAAATTTTTATTCAAATCTTTCCGACACTTTCACCAAAGGTGTGACTTCTCTTAGGTCCATGGGTAAAGCATATTTTTTACTCTTTTCAACAGTTGTTTATGTGATTTCCGGCCTGAATAGGTTCCATTTTACATACTTTTTACATGAATATTTACTTATTGTCAGAAGTAAGTCAAGAGCTATTTTTAGAAATGTTTCAAAACAATTTTATAAATCTGTTATCCAAATTCTGTTTATTTACAAATGCCACGGCTGAAACTTTAGCTTAACCATATGTTTTCAATAGATTTCGTTTCATGGACACACAATTATTAACTGATTGTCAGGAGAGCAAAAGGATAAACAAACGCCAATGTTTTTAAAACGCTCTTATTATTCTATTTTATTTTCTTTATTCATAAATGCCACAAATATAATTTTTATGTGTTATTTATTGCTTATGACGTCACGTCTTTAATATCAGTACAAAATTACCTTTCCAAAAAAAGGTAAAAAAAAGGTGCCAATTTATGTGTGTGCGCGCGCACCTAATCTATAATTTTTTTTAAAAACTTAAGTGGTACTATTTTTTAATTCAACCTAAATGTATTTTTTCCAAAAAAATGTATGAAATCTTTAAATTGCGCCAATTATAAAGAGAATATATTGCTGTTTGAAATAACTGTTGTACTACTTTTAAGGAATAAAATGCAAGTGATAGTATATTTATTTTTTAAGTAAAACCCAAGTAGCGGTATATTTAATTCTTTTTTAAATAAAATTCAAGTGATACTATCTGCGTAATTTTATTGAAACATTTTTCTATTCTAACCTAAGTAGATGTACTTAATTTAAAAAAGTTTCAATGAAATATGTAACATTTAATCTCAAAGAATTAAACAGAAATGAGAATGTTTTATTAAAATAAAAAATTTTTAAACTACAAAAATTGGCGCTGCTGTTTTACAACATTTTGTTTAGATTAGAGTTAGATATTTAGCAGCGCCAATTTTTTGTAGTTTAAAAATTTTTTATTTTAATAAAACATTCTCATTTCTGTTTAATTCTTTGAGATTAAATGTTACATATTTCATTGAAACTTTTTTAAATTAAATACATCTACTTAGGTTAGAACAGAAAAATGTTTCAATAAAAATACACAGACAGTATCACTTGAATTTTATTTAAAAAAAAATTAAAGATACCGCTACTTGGGTTTTACTTAAAAAATAAATATACTATCACTTGCATTTTATTCGTTAAAAGTAGTACAACAGTTATTTCAAACAGCAATATATTCTCTTTATAATTGGCGCAATTTAAAGATTTCATACATTTTTTGGAAAAAATACATTTAGGTTGAATTAAGAAATAGTACTACTTAAGTTTTTAAAAAAAATTTTAGATAAGGTGCGCGCGCACACACATAAATTGGCACCTTTTTTTACCTTTTTTTGAAAAGGTAATTTTGTACTGATATCACGCGTTTTTGTAGTGTTAAGCAATATATTTATTTTTTGTGATGTCATGATTTCAACTTACAAGTAAGATTATAATGTGTGTGTGTGTGTGTGTGTGTGCGTGTGTGTGCACGTGTGCGTGTGTGTACACACACACACACACACACACACGCTATATATATATATATATATATATATATATATATACACATACATACACACCAAGCAAATCAAAAACTGCTTACGTGAATATAATTAACCTCAACTCCCATCCACAATAAATAATATGTCTCTTGAACAGACAAGATTATATATTATGCACTTTTTTTAGCCGAATTCGTTTGTCTCGTTCAAAAACGTGTTGAATAAGTGTATTATTAATAAATACCATATATGCAGTTAAAAATATATATTTTGCTTTAACTAGAGTCAATATTATATTATACTCCTACGAATGCTACGTATAAAATTTTTCAAGTGTCATAAGATATGATTGACAAAGTGCATATAAATATGATAATGAAACATAGCTAATTAGATTGCATGAGCCTTATTAAATTTATTTTTATCTTTCTATCTTTCTCCAATGCATATTTTCCCAGCAAAAGTGTGGTTTGCTTTTTCTCAGGTCTACCTCTAAGTCATACTTTTTTAACTCTAGCATAATGTAAATGTATATTTTGAATGAATTGACGTTTGAAACAAGTGTCAAATGATTGAATAGAGATATAGAGATATGTGTAATTTTACAAGTTGTGTCTCAGATGTCTCAACGCTGCGTATTCTTTTTGGTTTTAGAAATTTGTAACTAGATTAATTAATAAGTATGGCAAGTACATTTTGAATCCTGTTTATTAAAGTTAACAAAGTTAAGTGTAGCACTTACAATATATATTGAGTTCACTAAACTAGTTAAAATAATACATGATATTAAATATGCTCGCTGTGTTACAAAATAAATGTTAATTGTAAATAAATAATATGTGTTAATCTCGCTGTTACCTAATATTTAATAATATTTCTGAGCGTTTTATAAAAGATATTTTTTCTTATAAGAGATAATTCATTTTGTAACACAGCGAGCATATTTAATATCATGTATTATTTTAACTCGTTTTCAGTAAACTCTATATACATTGTAAAAGTTACACTTACTTTATTAACTTTTTTAATAATGAGGATTCAATGTACTTACCTTACTTATTAATTAATCCAATTACAAATTTCTGAAACCAGAAAGTACACGCAGCGTTGAGGCCTCTGAGACTCAACTTGTAAAATTACACGTACACCAGGCATTGGAATCATTTTTATATCTTTATTCAATTATTTGACACTCGTTTCAAACGTCAATTCATTAAAAATATACATTTACATTAACGCTAGAATTAAAAAAGCATGACTTAGAGGCAGACCTAAGAAAGCAAACTACATTTTTGCTGAGAAAGGTAAATATGCATTGGAGAAAGATAGAAAGATAAAAATAGATTTAATAAGGTGCATCCGATCTAATTAACCTCGTTTCATTACCATATTCATGTGCACTTTGTAAATCATATCTTCTTATGACATTCGAAAAATTTTATACGTAGCACTCGTAGGAGTATAATATATAATAATATTGACTGTAGTTAATGCAAAATATATATTTTTAACTGCACATATTCATTAATAATAGGCTTATTCAACGCATTTTGTACCACGCAAAAGAATTCAGCAGAAAAATTTGTCGTTTGCCCCGCAAACCGAGATATTATTGACGATTCAGGTTACAGGTTAGGAAACCTGTCATACACGCTATCATGATCGCGGTCACGTGATGCACATCACATGGTGAAACACGTGACCGCATAGATGCTGATAGTGTAGTAGCGAGCGCCACACTGTGTCGAAAATGTGAAAGGGAGAATTCCTGAAGGCGACGACCAAGGAGACGTATCTTACAGAAAAATGTAGAGATTAGAATTTGCATCGCGATATCTCCGCTCGTACGGCACGGAGAGAAAAAATAATAACACTTTTACATATGCAATTTTTCCTAAGCTATCGAATGAGACGACTTTGAACTTGATCGGTTCAGCCGTTGCTGAGATCTGATAATCTCGTTATGCTTGAACTCGCTGACTCGCGTAAAAGAGGCGTCGGTCTTTTTCGCTTTTTCTTTTTGAATTGGCACGAAACGCGACCGCGCCTCTTAATGTCCGCGCAAGAAGTCAGAAGTTTTTAGAAGAAATAATATAAAAATGGTGTGCACTTCAAAAAATTAAAACTTTGCAAAATAATTAATTTTTTATAATGCAATAAACATTAAAAATATCGTAAATTTTTTTTTATGTGATAAATCTTTTTAAAGGGTTTCTTAATTTTCGATTTCATGTTAACTTAAATGACAAAAAATTTGAAACTTCCTAAATCTGTTTAAATTTAAAACATTTTTGATTTTTTAAATCTTTCT
The DNA here is from genome assembly GCF_016802725.1 of Solenopsis invicta. Lineage (NCBI taxonomy): Eukaryota > Metazoa > Arthropoda > Insecta > Hymenoptera > Formicidae > Solenopsis > Solenopsis invicta. The sequence continues at coordinate 11,922,238 of NC_052679.1, forward strand.
TGAATTTTTTACTTCATTTTCTAGTGTAAAAGAATCTTCAAAAAAAATCAACTTTAATAATCGAAAAGCTTTGCCCTTTAAAATGAATCTAGGAAGATTTTTCTACATTTTTTATGAAATTCAAAGATTGATTTCAGCAATCGAGATGGAGGTGGCCTCCACACCCGCTGAGGTGCAAGCGAGGAACCGCCGCCAGAGGGCCGAGAGGAGATGGGTCCTCAGGAAGCTCGACCAGGACGCCTTCGAGGTCAGCCTCACAGTCTCGAAGTGAGCTGACTGGGGGCAGAACGTCGGAGCAGAGGCGGAGGCAGAGTGGCTTTGCGATGCCATGTCGCGCGCGTGCGATGCCTCCATGCCCCGCAGTCGGCCAAGGGCAAAGCGCGCTGCCTATTGGTGGTCCGAAGAACTCGCCCAATTTAAGCGAGCCACAGTGACCGCCAGGAGGGCCTTCACGCGCGCCCGAGGCCGGGGCATGGAGGCAGAAGTAGAAGATACGAGGGCGGCCATCAAGGACGCCAAGAAGGCGTTGAGGGTCGCCATTTGTCGGGCAAAGGCTGAGGCCTGGGATGAGTTTATCTCGGGCCTCACGAGGGACCCATGGGGAAGGCCATATAAAATGGCCGTCGGTAAACTTTGCCCATGGGCTCCCCCCCTCACAGAGTCGTTGGACCCACAGTTCCTGAAGCGGGTGGTGGACCAGTTGTTCCCCACCAGCGAGAGGGACATACCGGTCAGGTCAGGTCCCCCTCCGGGCTGGTCGGAGGAACTGGGGGTCAAAAGCCACGAGCTCGAGGAGGCCTTTGCCCGAATTAGAAACAAGGGCAGAGCCCGCGCGCCCGGCCCAGACAGAGTCTTTGGCAAAGTCTGGGTCCGGGCCGCACAGGTAGTGGGTGAGGACCTCAAAAGGCTCCTCACCCAATGTCTCAAGGAAGGCGTATTTCCCAGGAAGTGGAAGAGGGCCCGGCTTGTCCTACTGAGGAAAGTGGGCAAGCCAGCGGAGGATCCCTCCGCGTACAGGCCCCTCTGCATGTTGGATGATGCGGGCAAGATTCACGAACGTTTGATCGCCAACCGCGTCATCCGGCATATGTCCCGAATAGGTCCCGACCTATCCCCCGGCCAGTTTGGATTCCGCGAGGAGCGCTCAACGATAGACGCTATCCAGCACGTACGCGCCCTCGTGGGGTCCATGTCGGGGGAGGGAAGAGTGGCGTTGGCGGTGTCGCTAGATATTACCAACGCCTTTAACACCGTCCCGTGGGGCAAGGTAGTGGCGGTCCTGGTTGAGCACTACGGCCTGCCGGCCTACCTGGTCAAGACGGTGAGGGACTATTTCCGGGACAGAACGCTGGAGTACTTCGATAAGGAAGGACTCCAGCAGAGAAGGGGCATGACGTGCGGCGTCCCGCAGGGGTCGGTCCTAGGCCCTCTGCTATGGGACGCTGCGTACGACGTCGTCCTCCGCACGGCCCTCCCCCCTGGCTGCCACACGGTGTGCTACGCCGATGACACGCTGGTGGTGGCTGGGGGGTCCTCCTGGGAAGAGGCGATTACTAGAGCCAACTGGGCGGTGGCGTGCGCTGTCGGCGCTATCGAGGACTTGGGGCTGAGGGTGGCCCCACACAAAACGGAAGCCATCTTCTTTCACGATGGCTCCCGGGAGCCCGCTCCACAGGCCTCAGTCCTCGTGGGCAGGACCCGAATTCAGGTGGGGGCAACCCTGAAATATTTGGGGTTGACCCTGGACGGCCGATGGGGTTTCGTTGAGCACTTTGACAAAATTTCCCCACGGTTGGGCGCGAGGGCCAATGCCCTTAGAGGTCTCATGCCCAACCTCCGGGGCCCGGGTATAGGTGCAAGGTGCGCGTACATGCACGCAGTAATGTCCGGGGCGCTGTACGGCGTCCCGGTCTGGTGCGAGGCGATGGAAGCCAGCAGCAAGATCAAGAAGCATTTGCACTCCGTGCAAAGGCTGCTGGCCCTACGCATTGCGCGCGCCTATCGCACTTCTCCTAACGACGCCTTAATGGTCCTGGCGGGAGTACCGCCAGCTGAGTTTCTGGCCACGGCCCGAGCCACACTGTACGCTCGGGTCAAAGCCTCCAGCCTACGGGGCAATGGCATCGCCCCGAGGACCATGGCGTCGTGGAGAGAGAGAGAGCCCGTCGGTGGGTGATCGAGGGCGTGGCGAGACCACCTCGTCCAAAACCCGCCGACAGTGGGCACCCTGGTCCTGGAGGCCGTCCTCCCCCACCTGGAGGAATGGGTGGACCGCCCTTGGGGCGGTCTTGCCTATCGTATGACACAGGTGCTCACCGGAAATGGTTGTTTCGGGGAGTACCTGTGTCGAATCGGGAAGGAGCCGACAGCGCGCTGCCACCACTGCGAGGCAGAGGTGGACTCTGCGCAGCACACGTTGGAGCTGTGCCCAGCGTGGGACGAGCTGCGCAGAGTCCTCTGAGACGAAGTTGGAGAGGACCTCTCCCTGGGGGCCGTCGTTGCCAAGATGGTCCTCAGGGAGAGTTGCTGGAAGGCGGTCGCCTCCTTCTGCGAACAAGTTATGTCGCAGAAGGAGGTGGCTGAAAGGGAAAGAAAGCGTCAAAGAGGAGGAAGACCCGGGGGGGGGGGGCGGCAGACAACGACGTTGCCGACCCAACCCCCGCGGAAATGGGTGAGGCGGGGACCCCCGTCCTCCACGGGACCGACCGGGCCCACCCGACGGCGGGGGGCCTCGCAGAAAGCGTAGAAGAATCGCCGGCGCTGTACCCCCCTCCCTCCAAACCATCGAGAAGGAGGAAAGCGACGGCGACCTCCTCCCCAATAACGGGGAGGAGGAGACTCCCGCCTCCCCTGCCGAAGGTCCCGCATACGGAACCCGAAGCAGGGCGAGACAGTCCGCACCGAGAATGGCTAGGCTAATTCCCAGTGACATTGGGGGGAGGGTCCCTTTCCAGCATGGAGGGGTAACCCTCCCAGTCTCGCCGGGGTGAGGGAGTGGGGCAAGTGCCCCCCTCCCCCAATGAGCGTCAGGGAGCTCGCGCAAATTAGCGCAGCTAGGCCCGGGAACCATCCTGCGGGGGCCGGAACCCTGGGCGTGCACCCCCAACACCAACAGGGGAAGAAGCGGGGGAGGGACGGTGTCTCCCCCTCTCCCCCGACCTAGGGCAGACTAGGCCCTAAAGTCCTGCCAGGGGTGCCTATCGCTAAGGCGCCCCTGGCGAGACGAGTCGGCCGCCAACTGGCCGATTGGGTCCGGGGGCTCCGGAAGTATGCTGCACGCGTTCCCGGAGCCCCCCAGTTATGGACCAGGGCAGGACACCCGGAGAGGTTTTAGTGGGTATGTCCCCGTCGACACGTCGTCGGCGGGGAAGAGCCCCACATAACCGCTAGGCCTCCCACGAGGCCTGGGGTATGCGGTAACGCATTTCCTCTCCGTAAACAAACAAAAAAAAAGAGATTGACTTCAGCAAAAATTAAGTGAGGGTTCAACAGCAAAATTAAAGAATTACCTTCAGTTACTCTCCCAAAGAGAGTGTAACATAGTAAATTAACACAATAAACAAAAATGATTCAAAACGCATTTTACAGTTACGCTTATGTTTTTACATACTTTTAATATTAAATTTGAAAATATATATTTTTTACGGAGCTGTACAAACACAAATAAAGATGCGGCAAAATTTGTTACGAATTTGCGAGTTTATTTGACGTGAATTTGAAACCTCAAACAAATGCAGTTTACAGCGTTTGTAAGCCTGAAACTTTATCTATAACCCTTAAACACATAAGTAGGTCTGAGAGATCCCATATAAAGTTTCGAACGCTTGCTGTGTAAAGATGGAATGAGAAAGGAGGTTCGGACCAAGACGTAAAAAAAGTTTGAAATCTCTTCTTTCGATTGATCAACTTTTTTGGTCAACTAGAATTCGAAAAGCATGGCAGCAAAGTTTTGTTAGGGTCAATGCGACCCATATAGTGTGTAAGTAAAACTTTTTTTGTGAGTATTTTACATAAAAATGCTGAACAAAGTACGTTTGAACAAGTAGATTTGTTGGATGTTACTTGCATGTACTCTGTCTAAAATTGGAATACTATAAAATGTTGTGGAAAATGAAGTTTTTCCGAAATATATCATGAAACACATCAATTTTTAATTTTAGACACGATTTAATCAAAAATACCTCATATTTGCCTTGTTACATAAGTATATTTTTTAATAGAAATAATAATGACATAATTTTTGTTTGAAAGTATGACTCTTTCCCTTTAAAACACTACCTTGTAAAGTCCTTGAAAGTGTTTTGTTACAAAGATAAAATTTATTTTTACAATCTGGATTTTTTGATATCCAAAAATACTTTACATGCTCTCTGTTACATAATTATACTTTCAAAAAAAATGGCTTTGCCAAATTTTATTTTGAAAGTGTGACTTTTTAGCTTTAAAACGCTGTATTTGAAAATCCTTAAAAGTTTTTTGTTGCAAAGATATGATTTTTTGAAGGAAAAGTGGATTTTTGACCAATTTCTCGTTTTTGCTTAATGGTTTTTTCTTTATAACTTTACAATAAATTATTTCTTGGCAATGCCGATTGTGCAGTCGCACTCATGAGATTCTGAACATTTAAAAAAAATTGTAGAAAAATACTGATTGTAATTAAAATTATAGTTTTTTAAAGTTGAAAATGTCTCCCAGACCCAAAAATGTGTTCGCGTATTTTACAGGATCGGTGTGTTTGAAGATTAATTATTTTAAAAAATATTTATTTTATGAAAATGTGTGTCAAATAAAAAAGGAAGCTCGCAATAAGTTCTATACAAAAGGTCATATACATATTTTACCTAAATTCAATACTTTAGTCGTGTATGGTTTATTGCATAGATTTAAAATTATATCCCACAGACTTTTTCTACTTTTGTAGTAAATGGCCACACAAAGCAAGGTCCATCCCACCCATCCTTTGTCTTGGAAGTGAAACAAGTGTATATATAGTTGTAATTTGGCCAAGGATATCCAATTGACCACGTTGCATAATTAGATTTGAAATTATGGCCTACCCCCTCCCACATCCAACCCGTCATTAGTGGACCGACTGAAACGGGGTAGGTTAGGTTAGACAAAATACGGGGAGAGGTGCATAGGAAGGAGCGGGGCCTCTTTCCCGCTCAAGCATGTACTTCTTACGCAAAACTATTAAAAATAAAAAAAACTTATTTTAAAACAATTTTTCTACCATAACAATTAAAGTATTGAAATTAGGTAACATATGTATTATGACCTTTTTTATAAAACTTATTGCAAGTTTCATTTGTAACAAAACGCCCCTCCACCTCGCGCGCACTGCCACTCCGCTCCGTCCACCCGAGCAAAACACCGGCAGAACGCCACGTGCGCGCACAGGGCTAACCTGTCGTTGCGATCACGCAGCAGCACGCGCGCCGCCCGTGGCGTTCGGCAACGCTCCCACTCCGGACCAGCCGACCGAACGCACGGATTGGTCCGCCCAACCGTGCGTTCGGATATATAAGCCGGCAGTGGGAACGCCGAGTCAGATCTTCCCGGTCCGCCGAATCCGACAGGTCGAGTATCCTCGACCGCACTCCGACTCCCAAGAGGACGAGAATACTCGCCTCATCCTGACTCCCCTCGACGAGCATCCTCGTCGTTCCGGCTAGCCGAGTATCCTCGGCTAATCCTGTCATACCGAATACCGTACACAACCAATCACGGCGAGCATCCTCGCCGTGCTCCGTAGCCGGGTATCCTCGGCGAATCACCGCCCACGACGAGCATCCTCGTCGAGTCCGCAGGCTGGGTATCCCTAGCCAATCCCATCCGTCCTCTCCCTCAGGGAAGAGTCTCTCGTAACCTAAAAACTCGTCAGGGCATCCGCGTCCTGACAAGAACTTCGCCTCTTTTTGCACGAGGCGGCTCGGGCGAGACGCGGAATCGTCGCCGTCGCTCCGATCTCGCGTTCCGCGGCTCCCCGACCACCCCGGACACCGAGTCCGTTTCAAACCACGCGATTTACTTTAAGTTATAGTTATTTGTATTCTTATGATTTCGTAGTTCTAGTACTTCAGTTCTTATTATGTTTCATTATAAGTTAGAATTATCTTTTGACACTGTACCGACTCATCTGTACTCTCGCGGTTATTAATTTTTGTTTCGAACTTCAGTCTTGGCTCTCGCCTAGCGCGCTCGTTAGCCCACGCGTCACCGCGCGCTCATCGTTACCACCGCTCGCGATTCCGACCGCGCAGCGGCAATTGGTCGCCGCGACCACCACGAGCCAATCGCGCCCCCGCTAAGGCTGGGTCCACTTGTCACGAGGCGTTCGACGCAATCAGCTATGAGGCCACATGTAAATAGCCCATTCAAATAAAGATCTCATATGTTTGTCAGCTAAATATCGAGTGCGATTATTATACCGAACCCGACCAATCCGGCGAGCTTATCCGCAACCGTATCCTGACACCTACCCGAACCGCACGAAAACCACCAGCGTTACACATTTTTTGTTTGACACATTTTTTTATAAAATGAATATTTTCTGAAATAATTAAGAAAAATTGTTTTTTCATTCTCTGATAATATTATTTTAATAAAAAATGAGCATTACTTAAAACCTTTTGTATGTTACTCAGTACATTTCCATTGATAACGTATGTCAAGGTCAAGGTCGTCAGAGGCTGCGCCTTTGTTCTGAATATTTACAAAATTTTTGTAAAATTTTGACATTTGACGGATTCTTTTTACGAAATTTGCAAAGCTCTACAGCGTAAAATAAAAATCTGACAGAAATACGCATTCAATTACAGCATTCAAAAGCATAAATCTTTACCTTTACTTTGTGTACATGTTGAGCGTTGTACGATTTTTATTCACCAAGTTATTCAACATTTAAGCAAAAATGATCATTTCTGCTTCAATATTGAATAACTCACAAGGAAACACAACGAAGTGTCCGCCTCAGATTAAAACAAGTTTTTAATATGTTGTAGTACAGATAAAAATAAGAGACACGTATTTTGTTATACGGATCATACGCACTTTAAGGGGGTGAAATACCCTTTTGAAGAGAATCGGTTTTTTTCTTTTGAAGCGTATGCCGTCGAAACTATAAGAGATAGAAAAAAATGTTTTAAATAAAAGTTGAATGGTTCGAAGAGTAATTTATAACAGCAAAAAAAAAATTTTTTTAATATTTTTTTTAATACTTTCCCCCACCACTTACCTATTTTTTTCAAATTTTTTATTTTTTTTATAAGCAAAATAAAGCTTATTTTATTACGAATTCAACGGTATATGATAAAGTTACGATACAAGATTCCCATTTTCCCAAAAATAATTAAAAACCTCTCTATACGCACGGTACGACGGTACGCACACCCATCCGCGCGTTCGTGCGCTACGGAAGTGACTCCCTCCGATTTCGACGTGCCTTTAATATGTTGTACAGATTAAAATAAGGGACACGTATTTTTTACACGTGTCCTAATACACTTTTAAGGGTGAAACACCCATTTGAAGAAAATCGGGTTTTTTCTTTCGAAGCGTGTATCGTCGAAACTATAAGAGATAAAGAAAAATGTTCTCAATGAAAGTTGAATGAATGTTTTTCTTGCATAAGATGACAAAAACATTTCGAGGACAGTCTGTGTCTAACATGAAAACGCAGACATTGAGAAAAACATTTACTACAAAATAAAACGACACTACACTAAAGAATAACAACAATTACGGTGTTGTAAGACATTAATTTTTTGTTTAGAAAATAATATGTAATTAATATAAGTTAAACATTTATTTACTGGTCTACATGATTCGACTAAAATATTTGTTTTCTTTAACATTTTATAAATAAGGAGACTTGGATTACAAAAAATTATTACTCACACATTCCATACCTTCACTATCTAACGCCAGCTCATCAACTAACAACAAAAGAACTAACATAAAACTAATTAAAAAATTAGTTAGAAATTTCATCTTTTATACTGCATTTATACAATTCAATTAAAGTGTTTATTAAATTCCATTAGTATAGAAATATGCATAACCACGCTACTGGTGCGTGCACTTAGGGTCATTTCCTATCTAGAAATAGAATGTTTACGTCTCGGCAGTATGGACATGTATAGATTCAAGAGTTACGTATGTAAGGAAATGACCCAAAGTGCACGCGCCAGTAGCGTGGTTATGCATATTTCTACACTAATCGAATTTCATAAACACATTAATTGAATTGTATAAATGCAGTATAAAAGATGAAATTTTTAACTAATTTTTTAATTAGTTTTATGTTAGTTTTCTGGTTGTTAGTTGATGAGCTAGCGTTAGATAGTGAAGGTATGGAATGTGTGAGTAATAATTTTTTGTAATCCAAGTCTCCTTATTTATAAAATGTTAAAGAAAACAAATATTTTAGTCGAATCATGTAGACCAGTAAATAAATGTTTAACTTATATTAATTACATATTATTTTCTAAACAAAAAATTAATGTCTTACAACACCGTAATTGTTGTTATTCTTTAGTGTAGCGCCGTTTTATTTTTTGGGAAATGTTTTTTTCAATGTCTGCGTTTTCATGTTAGACACAGACTGTCCTCGAAATGTTTTTGTCATCTTATGCGAGAAAAACATGTATTTAACTTTTATTGAGAACATTTTTCTTTATCTCTTATAGTTTCGACGATACACGCTTCGAAAGAAAAAACACGATTTTCTTCAAAGTGGTGTTTCACCCTTAAAAGTGTATTAGGACACGTGTAAAAAATACGTGTCCCTTATTTTAATCTGTACAACATATTAAAGGCACGTCGAAATTGGAGGGAGTCACTTCCGTAGCGCACAAACGCGCGGACGGGTGCGCGTATCGTGCGTATAGAGAGGTTTTTAATTATTTTTGGAAAATGGGAATGTTGTATCGTAACTTTATCATATACCGTTGAATTCGTAATAAAATAAGCTTTATTTTGCTTATAAAAGAATAAAAATTTTGAAAGAAAATAAGTAAATGGTGGGAAAAAATATTTAAAAAAACTAAAAAAAAAGATTTATTTTTCCGCTGTTATAAATTACTCTTCAAGCCATTCAACTTTCATTTAAAACATTATTTCTATCTCTTATAGTTTCGACGGCATACGCGTCGAAAGAAAAAAACTGATTTTTTTCAATAGGGTGTTTCACTCCCTTAAAGTGCGTATGGGCACGTATAAAAAAAATACGTGTCCCTTATTTTTATCTGTACTACAACATATTAAAAACTCGTTTTAATCTGAGGCGGACACTTTCCTGTGTTTCCTTGTCAGTGAAAAAAATTGCATAACATTCAACATGTAGTACTGTTAGTAATTTAATCAAGTGAGTTTATATAATTGAAGTTAAAAGTATTTTAAATAACAAATGTAGCGGACGGATGTTAGTGCTAAGATACTCTTCTTTGTTATCGTTACTAGGATCATCGTCATCATTACGTTGTCAAGTTTGAATTGTAACTGTTCTCACATAATTTAAAAATGAATTGTATTATTTTTAAAAGTGATTTTAAGATACATAATTAAATAGTTTCTAAATTAATAATTCCAACAGGTTATAAACCCAGAAGCTGAATCGCCCAAAAAGAAAGGAATTATTTAACGAGTCGAGAAAATACATTTATTGGTGTGAAGAATGTCTGAATCAAGTTCAGCAGTACATTTGGCCTTTGAAAAATTAGATGGCCGAGAAAATTACAATAATTGGAAGTTTGGTATGAAGATGACTTTTATTCATGAAAATTTATGGGGTGCGATTGAAGGATACCCAGATGAAAATACTTTGTCAGTGGCTGAGAGAACAAGGAAAGATCAAAAGGCTCTAGCAAAAATATGCCTAATAGTGAAACCTTGTGCTTATCCTTACGTTAGATCGGCGGAAAACGCTAGAGAAGCTTGGTTAAATCTTTAAAAGGCTTATGAAGATAAAGGTTTATCAAGAAGATTAAGGCTACTTCGTACACTCGCCGGGAGTTGCAGAACTTTAAAAACATGGAGATTTATGTAAATGAAATAATGTCTGTTTCTCAAAAATTGGCTGATATAAATACTCCGTTAGATGATGAATTCCTTGCAATAATAATGCTGAGTGGTCTTACGGAGGATTACGATCCAATGGTAATGGCTTTAGAAAGTGCTAATATTAAACTTACAAGTGATTTTGTAGAAGCTAAGTTATTACAAAATATTAAACATACTTCTTCGTCAAATGACACAAATGACAGAGCGCTTTACACAAAAAACAAAGTCTTTAACAAGAAAAAAGTTGTATGTTTTAGATGTAACAAAGAAAGTCATTTTAAAACTGAATGTCCTCTTAATAAATCATATAAGGACACAAAGAATGTTAAGGACAAAACTTCGAATTTTTCAAATAAGTCCAAGGATAAGGATAAAGCTTTGCTTGTATCATGTAAGAATACTGGAACATCTGAAGATTGGTACATAGATTTAGGCGCAACTATTCATCTGACAAATAAAAAAGATTGGTTCCAAGATTTTGATGAAGAAAATGGGCATTCTGTGGCAGTCGCAAGTGGACAGACACTTAATTCACAAGGCAAAGGAAATGTAATAATATCAACTAAAAATGGTGAAAAGAAGATTTCAAATGTCGTCTACGTTCCAGATTTAAAAACTAATTTTTTATCTGTAAATAAGATGGTAAATAATGGTCATGTTGTAGTCTTTAATTCAACAGGGTGTCAAGTCTACGATGCTGAAAATTGTTCGATAAAAGGTAAGATTGTTGTCACAACATCTTATCACAACGGTTTATATCGCTTAGATATTTAGATTTCTAGCGAATCTTGCTAAGCACACAGATAGCGAAAAGATTTGTCACAAGAGGCTTGGACATCTAAACAAAATTAGTATGAATTTACTAAAGAAAAAGTTAGCAACAAGAATAAATTTTGATGACGAAAGGAGTGAGCAATGTGTCGCTTGTTTGAAAAGTAAGCAGACGAGAAAACCTTTCAAAAATATTAATGCAAAAAGGGCAAGTAATTTATTACAAATAATTTACTTAAATTTATGTAACCCTATGCCAGAATATTCGTGGAGCGGAAAAAGATATATTCTGAATTTTATAAACGATTTTTCCCGAAAGATTCACGTTTATTTCTTAGCTTCAAAAACTGAAACCAAGAAAAAATTCCTGAGATTTTTTTGCAAAAAATGTTTTTTAAAATGTTACACAAATATTGTTTTGTTTATTGGAATTATGTGGTGTAATAATATTTATGTCAATATTTTGGAAAAATTTATAACATTGCAATGTTGCTGGGATGTTTTAATGCAATATTTCAAAAAGCGGACATCTTAATGTTGCTGCACTCTTCTAACAATGTTGCAGCAATGTTTTGCAATCAAAATGTAATATTACAATGTTTCAATGCAAAGTTCCTGCATTCTCTCTGTGCTGTCTGGAGTAGCTCGTATGTATGAAATGAGACCAGCCGAGATTTCAGAAAATTCTAACAAACAACATTAACTGTGTGTTATTCCAGTCAAAACCCTAACAAAAATGTTTAATAGGTAAACAGCTGTAGTAGCTGTACGTGTATAAATTTCGCTTAGATCATGTAGACGATGGCAAACAGAGCAGTGACTGCGTCCAATAGTAATTGATAGGTCTTTTTGCAGATGGCAAAATAATCCAAAAACAAAGACAGATCTATGCGTTGGACAAAGAGCGATAACTAGGGGTTCTAGTCTTGAAATCATGCGATTAATGTTCGTATACGAAAATGGAAAAATAACCAATAGGAGAATATCATTGAATAATTCCATTGGTTATTCTGCCATTTTTGTATACAAAAATTAATTGCATATTTTAAGGATAGGGCTCCTCGAAAAATAATTTACAGTGCCGACGTCGAGGAAGTTCTTTGATTACTGTAGCATTTTCTTAAAGTGTCAACATTTACGTTTAAAATAAATTTTGTTTAACGCCGTATGTTTTTCCTTTACCGAGTTAATGTCATTTTTGACATTTCAACCTCACTTTTATCAAAAATCTGACGTAATAGAACAATTTGCTTTCCAGATTCGTGTTCAGTGCGCAAAAATACATGAAAAATGATAACTTTTATTCAAACAATGAAAACCACGTCGGCCTGTGAAATGTTGATTGTAATGTGACTGTACAGAGATTAACTGGGTAAAAGAAAAACGTACGGAGTTAAAAAAAATCTATTTTAACGGTAAAAGTTGACACTTTAAGATGGCATAAGCGAAAGCAGAAAAAAAAATTTACTTTGCTGGCAAAAAAATCACGAATATGTCAAAAAACGTCGTTTCTGATACCTTTAACCTCATTCTTCTCAAAAAACTGACGTAATAAAACAATTTGCTTGCCGAATTCGTGTTCAATACGCGCAAAAATACATCAGAAATGATAAAGATTATTCAAAAAATAAAAGAGAAGTTAAAAAACGGAGGTATGATCAAGCAGTATTCATATTAACCCTCATTTTAATAATCATTTGAACTTGATGTATAAAAGCAGCTCGTCGTTCAGGAAATTAGTGTCACTTTTCATTTGTAATTCGAATGATATCATAGTGATATTATACAAATAGTGATATTAAAACCAGGTACAGTATAAAAATATAAAACAATATAAAAATATAAAACAGTACAAAAATATAAAATAGCATGAAAATATAAGTAAATATTTTTTATCTATTCGAATTACTATGGCTTTATTCTTACTACGTATTTGTCTCGGCTGTGGCTATGCTTGCATTAACTTTCGGGGCGTATAATATCTTAAAGCAAGCCAACGACTGAACCACGGTACAATCAGAAAGGGCACATTTCGAAACAGAGAACACTATACTAATACATTCCAATATCTTTACTATATTGGAATGTATTAGTATAGTGTTCTCTGTTTCGAAATGTGCCCTTTCTGATTGTACCGTGGTTCAGTCGTTGGCTTGCTTTAAGATATTATACGCCCCGAAAGTTAATGCAAGCATAGCCACAGCCGAGACAAATACGTAGTAAGAATAAAGCCATAGTAATTCGAATAGATAAAAAATATTTCTTTCCTTCACCTTTTATCAGAGCTTCGCTCAAGGCCTTTCTAACAGAAATATTTATGCTGTTAAAATATGTATAATATATTTTATATATATATATATATATATATGTATGTATATATATATATATATATATATATATATCTGTGTGCGTGCGTGCGTGCGTGCGTGCGTGCGTGCGTGCGTGCGTGCGTGCGTGCGTGCGTGCGTGCGTGCGTGCGTGCGTGCGTGCGTGCGTGCGTGCGTGCGTGCGTGCGTGCGTATGTGTGCGTGCGTGCGTGCGTGCGCGTGCGCGTGCGCGTGCGCGTGCGCGTGTGCGTGTGCGTGTGCGTGTGCGTGTGCGTGTGCGTGGCGCGTGTGCGTGGCGCGTGCGCGTGCGTGTGTGTGTGTGTGGGGGGGATGTAGGTGTGTGTGTGTGTTAGCAGGGTATTGGAAGCAATATGTTGAGAAAAATTTATTATTCTAGTATTTCATTGATAATAGCGGAGCTTGGTATTTCTATACTGGGGGGGGGGGGGAGGAGAGCAGAGATAAATAACTTTATTTAGGAATTCCACGCTAGCAGTGGAACTCGCTGGAGAAGCGGGACTACTCGAGATTAGGGAATATAAAGGACTGGGAAACGAGGAAAGAGGGGAATCAGGGGGAATTTCCTATGTGAGTACTGAGGATATTGAGAGAGTGGGTGAAGGGGTTGGAAATATTGCGGAGCTTGTTCGTGTTCTTGAGGGTTTTAATTTGTAGTTCGAAAGAAGTCCCCGCAAGTGGCATCAAGGAAGTATCGGGCCCCGGCAAGTGGCTCTGGAACGCTTCGTGGACCGTTCGATCGAATTACGACGCGAGTTTCTCACTTGAGAATAATTAAAATTAAAAAAAAAAGAAAATAAAAAACTAAAACTTTGATTTTGATTGCGTTTTAATTTTAAAATTAAAATTAGAATTTATGTAACATATACACTACTAAAAAAAAAAAAAAATAGAGAACACTTTATTCCAGAAGCCAAAAATTAGACTATTTTCAAACAGCTGTAGGTCAATGAAAAATTATTGTATAGACAAACAAGTGCCACAAAAAAAGATTTTACGAACATTTCATAAAATATATTTTATTGAATAAACTTTGTTTAAATAATTTTTGTCAATAGACTGTGTAATAATGGCATTAAAACCACAAGTAAATAATGAATTTGAAGAAAAACCAAAATTCAATAGACCAATAGTATGGCGTAATGTAATTATTTTATTGTTGCTACATCTTGGTGCCCTGGGTGGACTTTACCTCTCATTTACATCGGCCAAACATATGACTACTTTTTTCGGTGAGTATAATTTAATTTTATTGCGTAGTACTTTTAATTACTTGGTTGCAAAATAATTATACAACAAAAATAATAAAACGCTTGTGTGTAACGTCACAATTTTTTTCGATTGCAGCAATTTTTCTATATGAATTTAGCCTTTTGGGAATCTCAGCTGGGGCTCATCGACTTTAGTCCCATCGATCCTACAAAGCCAAGTGGCCTCTCCAATTGCTGCTGGCATTCATGAACACTGTAGCTTTTCAGGTAGGTGTGTTTAACGAGTTACATTTCGTCAATAATGGCAACGATTTAAAAAGTTACTTTTATCGTTACTTTATTGAGGTACTATATTAACGCAGTACTATATTAACAATCATATTTACTGATCAACTCATAACTTTGTTCAATCTAGAATTCCGTGATTGTATGGGCCAGGGACCACAGGGTACGCCATAAATTTAGTGATACTGACGCCGACCCACATAACCCCAACGTCGGATTTTTTTTTTCCCATATAGGCTGGCTGCTTTGCAAAAAACATCCCGACGTCACGAAAAAAGGCAAAACCATTGATATTTCTGATCTAGAGAGCAATGCAATACTAGCTTTTCAAAAGAAGTAAGTGTATCAAAAAATATTTATTTTAATTTCTTTTAAAAAAGATTTTTGTTAGATAAAATACTTTTATGTTCTATATATAATAAAATACTTGGCTAACTCTGTGATCTAATCTTTGTTTTGGGACAGTTTAATTTGAAAGCATGTTTTTGTTTAGAGATTACTTTTATTTAATTCTTTATTTTAAATAAGATTTTTGTTAGGAATTTTAGAAAATTAATATACGATACTTGTTTTAAAACAAGATTTTTGTTAGGTCGATGTAAGTTAAAATAATATCTTATTATCGAACAAGTACTTACAATAAATTTATCATTTCAGATATTATACGATATTGATGATATTGCTCTGCTTCGTTTTGCCAACCGTTATCCCGGTCGTATTTTGGGAAGAAAAATGGCTAAACGCCTTCTTAATCCCCGGCGTTCTTCGTCATATTTTGCAACTAAATGTAGCTTTAATGATTAACTCAATAGGCCACAGATATGGTTATAAAACATATGACAAATAAGTATCAATCAATTAATAGTCTTATATAGTCGAATATACTTTTAAATCAAATTTTGTACGTAATCAGCATTTAATTACAGCTGCTTTCTTGATTGTTACAGATACATAAACCCAGCAGATAATATAATTTTTTCTATATTTTCCTCGGGAGAAGGATGGCACAATTATCATCATGTCTTCCCTTACGACTACAGATCAATTGAATTGAAAAGTACAATTAATTTAACAAAAACGTTTATCGAATTTTTCGAAAAAATCGGTTGGGCCTACGATTTGAAATATGCATCGGATAAAACGATAAGAAACCGTATGAAGAGAACGGGCGACGGATAATGGGTCAAACAGTATAATTATAATTAAATCAATAAAATAATTTTTGGTTTACAGTTTTTCTTAGTTCTTTTTTCATATGCAATTTTAAGATATTATAAGATTTTTTGTAAAAGTTAATTTATAATTTAATAATTCAAATTTTCTTTGAGATATTATAAAATTAATTGGCAAATTGTAAATTATTTTTTTATTCAAATATGAATTAATTTTAAGTCAGAGAATGGTATTGTACATTTACTGTAAAAAAGTTGATATAATAATATACGAAGGGAAAAGAAATATTTTACCTTGAAAATAAACAATTAAATGGATGGAAATACAGAATTGTTTAATTTATAAGAGTTATGGTTATTTTATGCACAAGTTATAACAATATTTTTGAAAATAAAGGTTACATATTTCTATGACATTTCAAGTAACCAAATATAAAATTACAAACTTGACAAAAAAAGTTTTTTTAAGCTTATGTGAACGTTTTCAATTTCGGTTCATGTAAAAAGGGAGTTATGGAAATAAATATTATTTTTGTATTGAAATTTGCACATTTACAATCGTATATTTATTCTCATTGACCTTCTTTATTTCATATTATTTTTATTTTGTAACAGTTTGTGATGTAATACCGTATAGCGATGATCCAGGCTGAAAAAATTTTATACAAATTTAAAAATTGCTACAAAAATCTACATAAAAGCTAGAATTGAAACACTTTTATAAATTTTTGTAAATTTTTGTATTTTTGTAGTGCGTTGTTTCTGCGATAAATTTCTCAATGAAACTTTGATGAACTACAACATTTTACAAATTTCTTTTACTATAAAGTAATTCATCCTGAAACAATTTCTATGAGCCAGTACAAAGTTCTACTAAAAATACAAATTTGTAGAAATTATTAATTTGTAGAAATGTGTATTTAATTATTAAAATTAGTAAAAGCATTCTAATTTTAGCATTCTTGTTGACTTTTGTAAAATTTCTTAAATTTACATTGTAGTATATTGTTGTAAATTTTTTTCACCAGCAGAAAGACAAAAAAAATTATTTCTGACGGAACTCGTTACTTTTTGCTGTAAACTTTATACTCTGCACGTTTTGTTACGCATATTTTGCATCTTTTCTGTAGATAAAGAATAATTCTTGATGTAAAATACATTTATTTTCTTTATTTTACGAAATTACTCATAAGGGAAATGAAAAATGTTACGACTTTATAAACAAAATTAGTCAGATATCATTAATATACGTTCTCAAAATTTAAATTTAAATATTGTTGAGCAACAATGCAAC
This sequence comes from Solenopsis invicta, assembly GCF_016802725.1. Classification (NCBI taxonomy): domain Eukaryota; kingdom Metazoa; phylum Arthropoda; class Insecta; order Hymenoptera; family Formicidae; genus Solenopsis; species Solenopsis invicta. The sequence goes on from NC_052679.1 coordinate 11,939,378, forward strand.
AATCATTTTGATATATACCCTTCATAATCTTAAGAAAATGCTTAACTGAATTGTTATTATTAACTTACCTGCTGAAATTGTTAAATTGATAAATATGAAACCAAAATAAAATGTGATAAAATGTTTAAAAATTTAGTAAAAAGACAATTCGTATGTGTGAGTACGTGTACCACTACGTCGTATTTTATTTTCTAAAATTTATACAACTGATATAACTGTCTTTGTCAAACGTTTTCCAATTTCACTTTATCTCTTTTCTTATAGATAGTTACGCTGTAAATAAATATTATTAAATACAATGCGACGAGGGACTAATTGCAATTATTGTAAAAAATTATTAAAAGATAAATAGTTTATGTAAAATATAAAGATTGTTTAAATTAGAGAAAAGTGAGCTCAAGAGCCACGCAGGATGTCAGGTGCAAATAAATAACAAAAATCTCCAATGTCAGGCAAATTTATAAGAGCCTTAACTTTTATTTTGTATTGTTTGTTAATTAACGCAAGCGTTATCATGGGTTCTCAAGTTTTTATATCTTCGCCAATATTTTTTACTTTTATCAGAAATTGTTTTGGAAACGGCACATGTTTTCTCTTAAATCAGTTTATTAAACTCAGCTGATTTTTGACACTGTTACACATGCAAATTCGTTTTGACAAAGCGTGTATAAAATATAATCTCACTCCAACACATTTGAATACTTATAGAAGACACACAAATATTGTATTGTTCCAAAAGATCTCGTCAAATAGTCTGGACAGAATTAGTAATAACTTTATTAATATTGTACTAAAGTTAGAACTTAAAGATGCGTACAAACATTTTCTAAGGGACCGATTTTATAGGACCTCCAGAAGCGTGTCGAATGTCCTCCCCCCATTGATCAAAAGTGATTTTTTTACATTTCAAGAAAAAAGGAACGGTTGGTTGTGGCGTAGGGAGATCTCCAGGATCGATAAAAAGATAGATTGGTTTAAACAAAAAAAAAACATCAGTTTTGGATTAACAAGATAAGACACATCACATATGTCGCCAAGACTTCTGACGTGTCTAACGAAAAAACAACTTTTTCTTTCCAACGGCTTACGCCTAGTGTAAATGAGACAATACACCAAATCCATGTGTCTCCCTCCGAATTTAATTTTGAGATTCCTCTAAACACTTTGCATAGCGATTGGTTTACTAATCTGAGCAATACTAATATCCCGAAGGACGTCCGATATCTTTTACAACTGGGGGACCGCTTTGGTTTACCGTTGTTAGATAGTGACAGAGGAAGAACATTATTAGAATTTATCAAACACATAGAACATAACGTCTCAAAACACTAAAAAAACATACATGCGGCAATTAGGAATTGTTCTGTGTTGATCTTGGAGAGCTTGTTCCATAGCGACCGTCCGTTAGATATCAATGACCAGCTAATTAAAGACTGGTTACGAACCACGGGTAGATTCGTTAGAGAGCATCCCAATATTTTGTTTACTAGAGCGGATAAGGGTAATATAACAATTGCCCTTGACAAGAATGATTATATCTTGAAAATGGAAAGCATGCTCTCTGACGAGTCTACTTACGTCAAATTATCAAAAGATCCGATACGAAAATTAACTAAAGAGGCTCGCTTTCTTCTCTCTTGGTGGAAAGAAACAGGTTTCATTGAACAACATACATATAGAAGTATATTAATAACGGACGGTGTTTTGCCGAGAACCTACGGTTTGCCTAAGATCCATAAACCTAACAATCCCTTAAGAATTATAATTTCTACCATAAATAGCCCTGTACACTCTCTAGCTTATTTTTTACATAACATAATTTATAACAGTATACCACAGGCAGATAGTTTCGTTAAAAATAGTTTCCATCTCGTTAATAAACTCAATGGTTTTCACATAGAATCGGATCACGTCTTAGTGTCATTGGACGTCGTGTCTCTTTTCACCAATGTCCTAAAAAACTTAGCGGTGGAAAGCGTCACGACCAGATGGGATCTGATTTCAAAAAACACTACTATTCCGGTCAACGAATTTCTCAAAACTTTAAATTTAATAATAAATTCCACGTATTTTAAATTTAATAATACTTGTTATAAACAGATCTTCGGTCTGCCGATGGGATCACCGTTGTCTCCTATCTTGGCGGATTTGATCATGCAGGATTTGGAGTGCAAGGCGTTAAAACTTCTTTCTTTTCATCTACCTTTTTACTGTAGATATGTAGATGACATTATATTAGCAGCCCCGGCTAACTCGCTATCGGGCATTCTTGACACGTTTAATTCCATGCATGACCGTTTACAATTCACCATGGAGAGAGAGATCGAGGGGAAAATCAGTTTTCTTGATGTTATGCTTATAAATGTGAATAATAAAATTATTTTCGATCAATATCGCAAACCAACTTTCTCAAGAAGATACTTAAATTTTTTCTCACACCATCCCCTGTAGCATAAAAAGGGTGTTATTTTTGGTACAAATTACTGTTATTATCACATCCTCAATTCCACCGTAAAAACTTCATAATTTTAGTTAACATTTTATTCGAAAATAACTATCCTTTAAATTTTATTTTCTTTATAGTAAATTTCAGACTCAAACACCTTTTTTATATAGATGACACTTGCGTGGATGATAAACGTGTGAGAAGATTTTTTACGATCCCTTACATTGAGTTCGTATCAGAAAAATTTTCGTCTTTCTCATGTAAGTTTGACAGCAGTGTTGCGTTCACAATCCCTTCCAAACTGAACAAATTTATAAGTACTGGCAAAGACCATACAGAGCGTCTTTCTTGTAATGATGTAGTTTATAAAATTAACTGTAAGGACTACGATTCTTCTTATGTGGGACAGACGAAATGTCAATTAAAAACAAGAGTTAGCGAACATAAAGCAAACATTAGAAAGGCCAGTTCTCCTTCAGTTATTTCCCTACACCGCATCGGAGAAAATCACGACTTCGATTGGGAGAAAACGGAAAGTTTAGACAAGGAACCATCTTATGTCAAAAGATCTATATCTGAGATGCTACACATCAAAAATTAAATGCACGGACTCAATAAACAAAGCGACACAGAACTTCTCTCGGATGCGTATTTTCCTATCCTCGAGCGTATTCCCCCTTCTTAGGTTCATCACCCCTCCTTCTATTCCTTTCATTCGGGCCACCGAGGCTATCTCGTTTCGGTCCTTATTATTCGTATTTTTTCTCACCGAGATGTAACATCCCAACTCAAGGCTGTGACACGAGTTTTGGTGCTTAGAGGCATTTTGTATACAAGGTGTAATCAAAAAGTAAGGTGACCTTTCATTTTTATAAAAAAATATTCATTTATTCATCCAAAATTATGTTATCCCCTTCAAAATAATCCCCCTCTGATACAATGCTTTTGTGCCAGCGCTTTTTCCAGTCGTCAAAACATTTCTGAAATGCACTTTTGGGTATTGCCTTGAGCTCCTCCAGCGATGCAGCCTTAATATCCTCAATCGTCACAAATCTTCGTCCTTTCATAGGCCTTTTCAATTTTGGGAAGAGGAAAAAGTCGCAGGGGGCCAAGTCTGGTGAATACGGTGGCTGAGGCATGATGATAGTATTGCTTTTGGCCAAAAAAGTACTCACTAGTAACGACGTGTGCGCAGGTGCATTATCATGGTGCAGAATCCATGAATTTTCTTTCCACACTTCCGGATGTTTTTTTCTTATTGATTTACGGAAACTGTATTATCACTGAGGAAGATTGTCATTAAAGGTCGAAACGTTTGCCTGATATTGGAGATTTTTGTTATTTATTTGCGTGGCTCTTGAGCTCACTTTTTTCTATTTTACTTTATTTATAAGAACCTTAACTTTTATTTTGTATTGTTTGATAAAGATTGATATTTCATAATATTAAATAATATTATAATATATGAAACAACACTACAAATTGTATAAATATCGTAATAAATTTTATTGTAATTTTAATAATTGAAAGTTACAAGATAAATATTTTAATTTTTTCCTTTTTTAAAATTTTTTACTCATCTAAAAAGAAAATGACATGTAATGTTTTAATGTTTTATTATATTTTAGTATTAAATTTTCATAAGTGATATAACAGAAATTATTAAAGATTTTCCTCTTTTTAATTTGCCAAAAAATAGTTTTTTCTCAATTTTTTTTATAAGTCTTCACATGAAATTAAAAGCCATATGAGAATTATTATTAGCAAAAAATTAATGTAGGAATATATGATTTTAAGAAGGATAAAATAGAAATAAATATAATGATTAAAGTAGTTGTTATTAATAATGTCGCAATTTAATCAAATACGCGATTTAAATAGTTACATATATAGAGCGAATTTTGTCGCTTCAGTTGAATTAATAATATCAATCGTTTCTTGCAAAAGTTCACGTAAAAGGAAAAAACGAACTCGTGGCTAACTCTGAATTTCCGCACTCTGTCTCTGTTTATCTCTTACTCTGTCCTTATACACTCTGTCTCTGACACGGAGCACTGTCTCGGCTCGCGACTCACAGCGGACTCTCGCTCGCTCGCGCTCTTCCAAATTCCGACAACATATAAGGTCATTACGATTGTCGACCGATAACAATCGATCTTCGATCCCTCGATCCTTGTCCGATATTTATTCTCCTACAGCTCGGCCATTCCTGCTGCTACATTCGCCCTCGAATGTACATCTTCGACCTGCGTCACTCGGAAACCTCGTCATCGTCTTCAGAATAATCATGATCGTCCTCGCTAACCCATGGCTTCATGTAGTCAGCCGACGTCGTGTCCGACTTGGACCCTCACTCTCACCAATTTTTTGCACCACATATCTATGGTTGCGTAGGACTCTGATAATGTCGTATGGTCCTAAGAACTTGCCAGAAAGCTTCATCCCTGGGCCTCGCTGAGTGCGCTTGATAGCGATCATCTCTCCTTCGCGATAATCTCTAGGCTTCTTTCTTCTCCTGTCGAAACTCCGCTTGTTCTCCTGCTGCATTTTGACGATGTTTTTCCTCGCCTCAGCTCGCAATTCCTCTCGGGCGTCTTGAAAAGACTCCAGTCGCTCCTTCTCCAATATCTCCTTAATTTCTGGACAATCCTTCAACCTCGGATGTGTCCCTAAAAGCACTTGGAACGGAGATAAACCTAAGCTTCGATGAGGTGCAGCATTCAGATACTGCTGTGCTGTATCAAGGTGCCGATACCATTCATGGGGTTTTGGAGCAGCCAACTTGGTCAGTAGCGGTATGAGCGTTCTGTTGACTCGCTCAACCTGTCCATTCGCTCTCGGTACACCTGTTGTTATTAAAATGTGCTCGATGTTTTGTACCTTACAGTACTCCTCAAACTCGCTCGATGTAAAAGCAGTTCCTCGGTCAGTGACAATCCGTCGTGGATTGCAAAAAACTGCCGCTTGTTTCCTTAGGCGCGTTAAAACCTCATGCGTACTCGTAGACTTTGTAGCGTAGAGCCACACAAACCTGGAGAAAGCGTCGATACGCGAACTACGAGAATGTGATGATAAGTCTTCTTCGTCGACGGCAACGGTCCCAGATGATCCACATGCAGAGTATCCAACGGAACCTTCCCCTTCTCAATGGGATGCAAAAAACACTCCTGCTTTCCTTGCTTTCTCTCGGCTAGAATGCACGCAACACAATTGCGCACAATTTCCTCGACTCTTCATCGTAAATTTGGAATCCAGTAGTCATTCTTTACTAAACTTTCAGTCTTGTTCACCGAAAAATGGCCCTGCTCATGTGCTCGACGAATAATCTGCGCCTGCATTCTTCTTGGTACCACAAGCTGTAGATCACCATCGGATTCTCTAAACAGTAGGTCACCTCGTAACGTGTACTCCTGTGCTTGTCCGCGAGAAACTAATTCGCGAAGCCTCTTCACACCATCGTCTTCCTCTTGAGCTCTCCTGAGCCTAGCTGTCAATCCAGCGTCTGTCTCGTCGATAACCAAACACGCCGGTAACGGATTACGACTGAGCGCATCAACATGCACCATGCTCTTTCCAGGACGTTGCTCTATGGTATAGTGAAACTCTTCCAGAAGCAACGCCCATCTGGCAACCCGTACGCACAGGTCCTTTTTATTCATTGTCAACGTGAAAGTACGACAGTCGGTCACGATTTTGAATGTGATGCCCAGCAAATAAACGCGAAATTTCTTCAACGCCTTTATTATAGCCAAGACCTCCAACTCGTAGCTCGGGTATTTAGCCTCAATCGATGTCGTTTTCCCGCTTGAATAATAAACAGGATGAAAAAGGTTGTCCTCGTTGCCTCTCTGAAGTAATATTGCACCATATCCAAGCGCCGAAGCGTCCGTATGCAACTCACTCTCTGCTCCCGCCCGGTACAGATTTAATACTGGTCCTTCGCTCAGCATCTTCTTCAACCTCTCGAAGGCATTCTTCTCTGCCGCGCCAAAATTGAATTTTACGCCTGTTTTCAGCAGACTCGACAATGGATGTGCTATTGCGGCATAACCTGGAATAAATTTTCTAAAGTAGCCGCTCAAGCCCAGAAAACTTTGTACCTGCTTAACATTAGTCGGCTCCGGAAAACGTCGAACTGCCTCAGTCTTTTTATTGGATGGGCGCACTTGTCCCGCCTCAATAACGTGCCCCAAAAACTCCACTCTCGTCTGTAGAAAGCATTTCTTCCAGTTGATGTCAAGACTAGCCTCACTGGCAACCTTGAGCACTCTCTCGAGCCTCTTCAGTCCGATATCAACATCATTTGAAGGAATGATCAAATCGTCCATGTACGCCATCACTATCCCTTCTCGTATCAGGTCTCTAAAAATTAAATTAACAAATCTTTAAAATACGGCCGGCGAATTACACAAGCCAAACGGAACTTTCAAGAATTCGTAGTGTCCATCAGGGACAACAAAAGCCGTATATTTTCGACTCGACTCCTCTACTGCTACGTGGAAGAAACCATTTCTCAGGTCAAGCGTGGTAAACAACAGAGCGCCTTGCAATAGGTCTATCTCGTCCTCTATTAACGGTAACGGATACCGATCCTTGAGAATCTTTTTATTTAGATGACGATAATCCACACACAACCTGGCCGCCCCGTCCTTCTTCCGGACCAATACCACAGGACTGGCATACTCCGATATCGATGGCTGAATAATTCCCTCCGCAAGCCATTCGTCGATTTGTGCGTTGACCTCCTCTCTTTCCGACGGAGATAATCGCCTGGCAGACTGATAGACTGGCTCTTCGTCCTTTAGTATAAGTTTCATTTTAATATTAGTTTCGCGCGCTTTATTCGGCTTATAATTTTCAATAAGGTTTTGTAACGATGCTCTTTGCTCCGCATTTCCCGCGCCGGTCACGTCCACGTAATTTATTTCAAAATCCGCGTGTGTCAAATTTATATTAAATATTTCCGGCATCGAATGCTTATTCTCACATGTTGACTCTTGTAACGGACTAATGGAAATTTTTCTTGCTTTGAAATTGACCTCGACGGCATCCAAGAAGTTGGTTCCCAATAACATTTGATGTCGCATTAACGTGTCCGAGACTACTTGTATACACACGGAATAGTTGTGTTCGTCAACACGAATTTCGGCCTCGAATTCTCCTAGGGTCGTGTTATTATCTGATCCCACTCCACGGAATCGCATTTCGCCCAATTTCAATCGCGGTGAGCCTAATTTTACATATTCATCCGCGCGCATCAGTGTAAGATCGCTTCCGGAATCTGTTAATGCCTTTATTTGATGACCTTGGATCGAAACGTCTTTAACATATTTTTGGTTCCTAGATCGCGTTGCGGTAAGACAGCTTTTCGAGGTTCCCGTTTTTTTCGGGCATTTAGAGGCAATGTGTCCGCGTTCGTTACATGCAAAGCATTTCGCGCCTTGATCTTTAGTCGGACAGTTTGCCCCCAGATGATCTCGCATACCACAATTATGGCAATGTCTAACTGTATCTGTCGGCCTTCTTTTCGCGTCACCCTTCTCAGTCTTCTCTTCTCTATTCGCGACACCGTTTCTTTTTTCAAATTTTGCCGAGTTAAACGCACCTCGCTCTCGCAGGGTTACCTTTTCAAATGCATTCAGAAGCGCCTCCACTGTGTCAAACCTTTGGATACGTGCCTGGTTTCGAAGCGCATCGTCTGGTATGCCCTCGACAATATTATATATGCCAGCATCTCGTCGTCGTTGATAGGAACACGGTTTCCGGTAATGATCTTCTCGTGGACATACTCATGGAACGTCTCTTCTTTTTCCCACATCCGGTCCTCGAATTTTTTCCTTAGTGCCACCTTGGACTGACGGTGCTGAAACATGCTCCGCAATTCACCGAGAAGAGCGTTGAACGACATCGCAACATATTCCGGTTTCGAATGTATCCATTCCAGCGCTTTGCCCTTCAGTCGCATACCGATTATTAGTCTAGCCGTATCATCTTCTAGTTTATACGTTGTCTTCAATAAACGGATCTGATTTTCCCATGTCTCGTAATGCACTGATTTACCATCAAAATAACCGAGTAAATCCGCGATAGCAGTTACATTTATTTTTGATTGTGCAGATTGAGTTCGTACGATATCATTGTTAGTGTTTTGATTTTCGTTAATTGCCACGCGTTCCATCCGTTGATTTTGTCGCAACATCTCTATTTCGCGCCGCGCTAATTCTAACTCGCGTCGCGCTATTTCTCTCTCTCTTTCGTAAAGCTCAATTTCCGATAGTCGTGCGCTTGTACCTTGCTGCGTCCTTGAAACACTAGCCTGTGAGACATCCCCCGCATCGCCACGCCGATCGCGAGACTCTTCGTTATCCTCGCGTAGCCACTCGCCATTCGGATCAGCCTCCATCAGACGACAGATCAATTCGTTCTTCGTTCCCGCCGTCGATAGATTATGTCTTTTTAGCATCTCCTTAAGTGCCTCTACTTTGTACTTAGTCGGATCCTTCATTATTGCCTGCTGAATATTGTCCATTGCGACTTGCACGCAACTCACTTATAAGTCTCACAATATATTACACAATAACAGGTGTCTTTGTCTCTCGCGAAATTTCCTTGTGAGTCACTTATGTACACAACACTCTGTTTCCGTGTTTGTCTCTTTGTCCGATATCACTGTGTAACGACGCGCGTTGAACTGTTCGCGCATTCCAACGGTTTTCGCATGTAATATGTAATATAATATAATATGCGTTACGGCACTTATCGCTGGACGATCCTTATCGCTGGACGAGCCTTATCGCTGGACGAGCCTTATCGCTGGACGAGCCTTATCGCTGGACGAGCCTTATCGCTGGACGAGCCTTATCGCTGGACGAGCTTTATCGCTGGACGAGCTTTATCGCTGGATGATCCTTATCGCTGGACGAGCCCCCAGATTGTAGGAATATATGATTTTAAGAAGGATAAAATAGAAATAAATATAATGATTAAAGGTAGGTGTTATTAATAATGTCGCAATTTAATCAAATACGCGATTTAAATAGTTACATATATAGAGCGAATTTTGTCGCTTCAGTCGAATTAATAATATCAATCGTTTCTTGCAAAAGTTCACGTAAAAGGAAAAAACGAACTCGTGGCTAACTCTGAATTTCCGCACTCTGTCTCTGTTTATCTCTTACTCTGTCCTTATACACTCTGTCTCTGACACGGAGCACTGTCTCGGCTCGCGACTCACAGTGGACTCTCGCTCGCTCGCGCTCTTCCAAATTCCGATAACATATAAGGTCATTACGATTGTCGACCGATAACAATCGATCTTCGATCCCTCGATCCTTGTCCGATATCTATTCTCCTACATTAATTTTACAGTAGTAACTATTTATTATATGAAATATACATGCACACACACATAAATGTAAAATAATATAAATAAATATGTGTATCTTGGAATAATCAAAATATCTCTAACATTTCAATAATTAAAACAAGACATTAATTAAAATAAGACATTTAAGATAATTTAAATCATACATTTAACTTTATGAAAAATTATGTACAAAGGCTTTTCTTTAATAGCATAAATTGTAGTATCTCTGTATTTTAATGCAAACCCATACAGCACAGAGAGATTGCAGGAACATTGCAGAATGATTCCATTGAAACAATGTAATATTGCATTTTGATTGCGAAACATTAGGTTTGTTCGTGTTGCATACACTTTTTGCACTTAAATTCTAGTGAGTTCACTAGTAATATGAAAAGTGTACTGATTTATTTAGTTATTTGTACGAAACAACTCGAACGTTAAAGTGTGCACTAATTACACATAACAGAAATAAATATAATAATAATGGATATACTCGATGATGAAATTATTTTGCCATTAGCTCCAATACCTCCATTTATATTATACGATCATGACGGTATGTAGAAATTTATAAAATTATATATATATATATATATATATATATATATATATATATATGTATGTATGTATGTATGAATTATACTATAAAGGGTATAGCCGGATTTATATATGAAATATGTGCCCCCATCCCAAAATAGATTTTTATCATACATTAATCTTTAGCCCTCAATAAAAGAACAATTTTCATCAAGTTTTAAAACCCGCTGTCCTTTGCCATTGTGATATTGACAAATAAATACACAATTATTTAATTATATATCCTTTTTATACTTTTGATTTATAAAAAATTATAAAAAAATTAATGATATATATTTCAGTCATTAAAATACAAATCTAGAAATTTGTAAGATAAAAGTTCGAATTTTAAAAAATTCAAGAAGTTTAAAAGTGTTAATTTTCAAATGAAATTACTAACAAGGAAACACAGGGAAGTGTCCGCCTCAGATTAAAACGAGTTTTTAATATGTTGTAGTACAGATAAAAATAAGGGACACGTATTTTTTTATACATGCCCATACGCACTTTAAGGGGGTGAAACACCCCTTTGAAGAAAATCGGTTTTTTTCTTTTGAAGCGTATGCCGTCGAAACTATAAGATAGAAAAAAATGTTTTAAATAAAAGTTGAATGGTTCGAAGAGTAATTTATAACAGCAAAAAAAAATTTTTTTTTAAATTTTTTTTAATACTTTCCCCCACCACTTACCTATTTTTTTTCAAAATTTTTATTTTTTTTATAAGCAAAATAAAGCTTATTTTATTACAAATTCTACGGTATATGATAAAGTTACGATACAACGTTCCCATTTTTCAAAAATAATTAAAAATCTCTCGATACGCACGGTACGCGCACCCGTCCGCGCGTTCGTGCGCTACAAAAGTGACTCCCTTCGATTTCGACGTGCCTTTAATATGTTGTACAGATTAAAATAAGGGACACGTATTTTTTACACGTGTCCTAATACACTTTTAAGGGTGAAACACCCCTTTGAAGAAAATCGGGTTTTTTCTTTCGAAGCATGTATCGTCGAAACTATAAGACATAATAAGAAAAAAACTCCCGACTGCTGCCAAAAGTTGGTTTAATAACAAGAATTAAAAAGTTTAAGATTAAAAATTAATTAATAACAAAAAAAATTAAAAATTTAAAAAACAATTTAAAAAATTATAAAGTTAATTAAAATTAAATAAAAATTAAAAAATTAAAAAGTTAATTACAAAAATTACAAAAATAAGAAAAAACCAACAAATTAATAAAAATTAACTAAATTAACAAATTTAGTAAAAAATTGGAAATAAAAAACAAATTATCATAAAAACAGAAAATCAACAAAACTAAAAAATAATAATAAAAAGATTGCTTTAAAAAGTTTGAAATAAAAATCAATTAAACAATTAAAATAACAAAAAATAAAACTACGGATACTAAAAAATAGTTTTAAAAGTTTGAAATGAAAATTATTTAAAGCAACTACTTGACATTTTAAATGCTAATTCTACTTTTAGCACATTATTGTACCAATTAAAAATTAAAATTGAAATTTACACTTTGTTTAATAAAATACTTTTTTTTTCAATAATAAATTGTACTTAACCAGCAGTCGGGAGACGCCACGCTGAATGTTATAACTATTCAGGATATAATGTAATGTTATATTTATTATTTAGCGTGGCGTCTCCCGACTGCTGGTTAAGTACAATTTATTATTGAAAAAAAAAGTATTTTATTAAACAAAGTGTAAATTTCAATTTTAATTTTTAATTGGTACAATAATGTGCTAAAAGTAGAATTAGCATTTAAAATGTCAAGTAGTTGCTTTAAATAATTTTCATTTCAAACTTTTAAAACTATTTTTTAGTATCCGTAGTTTTATTTTTTGTTATTTTAATTGTTTAATTGATTTTTATTTCAAACTTTTTAAAGCAATCTTTTTATTATTATTTTTTAGTTTTGTTGATTTTCTGTTTTTATGTTAATTTGTTTTTTATTTCCAATTTTTTACTAAATTTGTTAATTTAGTTAATTTTTATTAATTTGTTGGTTTTTTCTTATTTTTGTAATTTTTGTAATTAACTTTTTAATTTTTTAATTTTTATTTAATTTTAATTAACTTTATAATTTTTTAAATTGTTTTTTAAATTTTTAATTTTTTTTGTTATTAATTAATTTTTAATCTTAAACTTTTTAATTCTTGTTATTAAACCAACTTTTGGCAGCAGTCGGGAGTTTTATTTTATTATCGCTTATAGTTTTGACGATACACGCTTCGAAAGAAAAAACCCGAATTCTTCAAAAGGGTGTTTCACCCTTAAAAGTGTATTAGGACACGTGTAAAAAATACGTGTCCCTTATTTTAATCTGTACAACATATTAAAGGCACGTCGAAATCGAAGGGAGTCACTTTTGTAGCGCACGAACGCGCGGACGGGTGCGTGTACCGTGCGTATCGAGAGATTTTTAATTATTTTTGGAAAATGGGAATGTTGTATCGTAACTTTATCATATACCGTTGAATTCGTAATAAAATAAGCTTTATTTTTCTTATAAAAACATAAAAATTTTGAAAAAAAATAGGTAAGTGGTGGGGGAAAGTATTAAAAAAATTTTTTTTCCGCTGTGATAAATTACTCTTCGAGCCATTCAACTTTCATTTAAAACATTTTTTTCTATCTCTTATAGTTTCGACGGCATACACTTCGAAAGAAAAAAACCGATTTTCTTCAAAGGGGTGTTTCACCCCCTTAAAGTGCGTATGGTCACGTATAAAAAAATACGTTTCCCTTATTTTTATCTGTACTACAACATATTAAAAAACTCGTTTTAATCTGAGGCTTCCCTGTGTTTCCTTGTAAGTCATAAATTGCAGCAAAAATTCAACAACATATCGAAAACGGTTAAATATATGTTTTGTACTTTTTTTCAAATATATAAAGAATAAATAAGTTAATTCTTTCTGCTGAATTGTCATTACCCTGCAAAAAATGTGCGATAAAACCGATTAAAAAAAAGTAATCCGAATCGATCGAGATTTGTACACCAAAAATACGGTATTAAGACCGATTGAAAATAAGATCGGAATCCAGACAGATTTATTAAAACAGAATACATTAATGTAAACGTAATAAATGTTTAGTTTACAAAAAAGTATTTCTTGTATCCTTTTCATTAAAAAGAATTAAATTTAAATTAAATACACTACTCAAAAGAAAATAGGGAACACTTTCCAGACACCAAAAATTAGGCTATTTTCAAATGACTGTAACTCGGTGAAAAATCATCGTAGATAAAAAATAAAAAAAGCATTTTGAAGCTTGAAGATCCAACTTTAACGCTCTATCAGCAGATTTTCAAAATTCTTTTAACTTCCTTGTCTTATGCAGTAAAAAAGCACACCCTGTTTTGTTCCTTAAAATTTCGTATATTTGACACTTTGCAGCTCGACCAACAAATTTTTTTCGAACAATTCAAGTAAAGCTTCATAAACTACAACATTTTGCCTACAAAATGCTTTTTTTAAAATTTCTCTACGATTTTTTTTGACCGAGTTACGCTACTTTGAAGCTAAACCTGCATTTTTTACAAATGATATCCGTACTCCGTGAAAAATCATCGTAGACAAAAAATCAAAAAACCATTTTAAAGCTCGAAGTTCCAGCTTTAACATGCTGTTAATGGTTTTCAAAAATTTTCTCAATTTCTTAGTACTATGCCCCAAAAAAGATACACTGTTTTTTCCTTAAAATAACGTATTTTTAACAGCCTGTAGCTCAATAAAAAAATTTTTCTCGACAAATCCAATGCAAGTGCCATAAAGTATGACATTTTCTCTACAAAATGCTTTTTTTAAAGTTTTCTCTACGATTTTTTTTGACCGAGTTACAAGACTTTGAAGATATACATTTTTTACAGTACATTTTTCCGAAAAATGACGTCTACCGCCGACATTAGCATTACCCAATTTGCACCACGTGGAGGTTGTCGGTCGGATTTTTGCACATCGTGTATGTGTGTGTGAGAGTGTGTGTGTGTGTGTGTGTGTGTGTGTGTGTGTGTGTGTGTGTGTGTGTGTGTATGTATGTATCACAGCAGAGATAAGGACCCCGCAGTTCGTCACTTCTGCAGTATTTAATGACTCCAAACCCTCTCTGCTGTGTGTGTATGCGCTCGCGCGCATGAGAGTTCAATAGTGTGTATTTCCTCCTCTCTGATCAATTACTGCTTGCAAGCGTTCTCGCATATTTATACATCTTGCAATACGATCTTGCGGAATGTTGTGCCAAATTTCCGTTAAAATTTCTCCCAATTCTTCTAAATTTCGCGGCTGTTCCTCGCGACGCCTTAATCGTCGTTCCATTTCATCCCAAATGTGCTCGATTGGATTTAAGTCCGGGCTATTGGCGGGATGATTTAACAGTCTAATTGCGTGTCGTTGAAAAAAACGTCGCGTTATATTCGCCGTATGAGGTCGAGCGTTGTCCTGCATAAAAATAAAGTTCCGACAGGTTCGATTTAATAGCAAAACGTGTGGTCGTAGAATATCGTTGATATAACGAACACCCGTCATTGCCGGAGGTGGCAGGATCACTAGATCACTTCGTCTTGTAAGTGATATACACCCCCACACCATCACGGAACCGCCGTTGTAGGATCGTATTGGCATAACGCAACGTCGATCATAGCGTTCATTTCGTCGATGCCAAGTACGTATACGAGCATCATTGCCATAAAGGCAAAAACATGATTCGTCGGAGAAATATACATTTCTCCAATCCTGTGAACTGTAAACATATAGTCGTCTTAGTCTAAAAAAAATCTCTTTTTAGACAAAGATGACCATATGTAAACATTGCATGCTCAATACAATAAAATTTTGTTTAGTACGTCGGCGATTCTCGCAGTGTGATAAGCGACACGGAATTTTCAAAATGCCGCGTAGACATTTATCGGCCGTAGAAGTTGCACGCATAATTGCGCTTTTGCAACAAGGTTTTAGTATGCGTTATGTGGCGCAAGATATTGGTGCATCTGTGTCCGTAGTGAGTAGAGTTTGGTTACGATATCAAGACACGGGAAATTACACGAGACGTGAAGGTAGTGATCGTTCTCGATTAACGACAAATAGACAAGATCGAGCCATTGTTCGTTATGAATTAGAAAGACGAATAATTACCGCAAGAAACATTCGTAATGACATTCATTTGCGCCATGTGTGCGAACAAACAATTCGCAACCGTTTGAGAGAAGCCGGTCTTCGTTCTCGTGTTCGTGCACAAGTACCAAGACTCACACTCGTACATCGCCAAGTACGTTATCAATTTGCGCGCGATCACATAAATTGGACCGCTAGGGATTGGAGAAATGTATATTTCTCCGACGAATCACGTTTTTGCCTTTATGGCAATGATGCTCGTATACGTACTTGGCGTCGACGAAATGAACGCTATGATCGACGTTGCGTTATGCCAATACGATCCTACAACGGCGGTTCCGTGATGGTGTGGGGGTGTATATCACTTACAAGACGAAGTGATCTAGTGATCCTGCCACCTCCGGCAATGACGGGTGTTCGTTATATCAACGATATTCTACGACCACACGTTTTGCTATTAAATCGAACCTGTCGGAACTTTATTTTTATGCAGGACAACGCTCGACCTCATACGGCGAATATAACGCGACGTTTTTTTCAACGACACGCAATTAGACTGTTAAATCATCCCGCCAATAGCCCGGACTTAACATAAATCCAATCGAGCACATTTGGGATGAAATGGAACGACGATTAAGGCGTCGCGAGGAACAGCCGCGAAATTTAGAAGAATTGGGAGAAATTTTAACGGAAATTTGGCACAACATTCCGCAAGATCGTATTGCAAGATGTATAAATATGCGAGAACGCTTGCAAGCAGTAATTGATCAGAGAGGAGGAAATACACACTATTGAACTCTCATGCGCGCGAGCGCATACACACACAGCAGAGAGGGTTTGGAGTCATTAAATACTGCAGAAGTGACGAACTGCGGGGTCCTTATCTCTGCTGTGATACATACATACACACACACACACACACACACACTCTCACACACACACACACACGATGTGCAAAAATCCGACCGACAACCTCCACGTGGTGCACATTGGGTAATGCTAATGTCGGCGGTAGACGTCATTTTTCGGAAAAATGTACTGTAAAAAATGTATATCTTCAAAGTCTTGTAACTCGGTCAAAAAAAATCGTAGAGAAAACTTTAAAAAAAGCATTTTGTAGAGAAAATGTCATACTTTATGGCACTTGCATTGGATTTGTCGAGAAAAATTTTTTTATTGAGCTATAGGCTGTTAAAAATACGTTATTTTAAGGAAAAAACAGTGTATCTTTTTTGGGGCATAGTACTAAGAAATTGAGAAAATTTTTGAAAACCATTAACAGCATGTTAAAGCTGGAACTTCGAGCTTTAAAATGGTTTTTTGATTTTTTGTCTACGATGATTTTTCACGGAGTACGGATATCATTTGTAAAAAATGCAGGTTTAGCTTCAAAGTAGCGTAACTCAGTCAAAAAAAATCGTAGAGAAATTTTAAAAAAAGCATTTTGTAGGCAAAATGTTGTAGTTTATGAAGCTTTACTTGAATTGTTCGAAAAAAATTTGTTGGTCGAGCTGCAAAGTGTCAAAAATACGAAATTTTAAGGAACAAAACAGGGTGTGCTTTTTTACTGCATAAGACAAGGAAGTTAAAAGAATTTTGAAAATCTGCTGATAGAGCGTTAAAGTTGGATCTTCAAGCTTCAAAATGCTTTTTTTATTTTTTATCTACGATGATTTTTCACCGAGTTACAGTCATTTGAAAATAGCCTAATTTTTGGTGTCTGGAAAGTGTTCCCTATTTTCTTTTGAGTAGTGTATTTAATTTATGTACAAGAATAAATAACAATACAAATTGTTATTTACATATAAAAATATAAAATTTTATGTGACCAATGTTCCATACACACGTCACGTTTGAAAAGAATGAGAGCGAGTATTCGTCTCGAGCTTACAACAAGTAAGTTCTAAAAGCTTACGTTAGTATGAGCTGGGGTGTCCGCCGCGGTGGCATCTAGATATAACGACTGTGGCCGCCCTCGACTCACGAGAAAATCTCCCGCGGCGTGGCCGCCTAGCGGTGATGCCAGCACTCATTTCTTAAATCCATTTCAATCCGATCTGATAGCCAAGTAAATAATTAATTTACTCCTGTTTATTTATTACATTACACACGCTCGCGCAAACACACAATCACATACGCACACGCGCGCACATACACACAAATCATTTTCGACATTTTATTTAGCTACAAGACAATAATTAATATATTTAATGTTTTTAACAAATACACGACAAAAGCACAGCATCATTATCTTTTTTTATTACCGTCACGTTGCTCTTATGTTGTTGAAAATGATTGATAAAGCAAAATATTTTCCACGAATAGAAGTCATTTTGTTGGTAACAGAATAAGCAACAGTTGCTCTCCATTTGCTTTGAATCTGCTGACATAAAATGTCTTAAATCTGCTCTCATGTTGTTGAATATGTAGGACTATGCGTTACGTTTTCAGCAAATACACAGCAACTAGTCGAAAATTCATGCTCAGCATTAAGTTGCCTGATTTTGCAAAACATGCATGGCTATCAGGGATTAAAGCACAATATTTATATAAACAAATATAAAATTATAGTTTTTTTTTACTACTTTGCAAATGCAGAATAGCATCTGGAATAACTTTTCTGTCATTTATTTAAATAAGATGCAATTAGAAAATATATTAGGAGTACAAATTGAAAACCGCCGTTTTTTGTCAAAATTTGAGGATTGATTGTTGAAAAATGGTTACATACTTATTCTTGAAAGTATTGTCCATCGCTAGCCACTACTTTCTCCCACCTTTCGGGCAGCATACGAATCCCGCGTCGAAAAAACTGCTGGTCTTTTGCGACGATCCACGAATCGACCCAGTTTTTGGCCTCTTCGTAATAATGGAAGTGCTGCTCAGCCAGGCCATGCGCCATTGATCGGAACAAATGGTAATCTGAAGGAGCGATGTCAGGAGAATACGGCGGATGAGGTAAGACGTCCCATTTCAATGTTTCCAGATAGGTTTTAACGACCTGAGCAACACGTGGCCGAGCGTTGTCGTCATGCGTGCAGCAACATCACTTTTTCGTGTCTTTGCTCGTATTGTGGCCGTTTTTCCTGCAATGCTCGGCTCAAACGCATTAGTTGTGTTCGGTAGCGAGCTCCTGTGATGGTTTCACCCGGTTGCAACAGCTCATAATAAATCACGCCGAGCTGGTCCCAACAAATACACAGCATGAGCTTCGAGCCATGGATGTTTGGCTTGGCCGTCGATGTTGATGCATGGCCGCGGTAGCCCCACGATTTTTTTCGCTTTGGATTATCATAATGGATCCACTTTTCATCGCCGGTTACAATACGATGCAGAAAACCCTTCCGTTTTTGCAGTTGGAGCAGCTGTTCGCACGCGAAAAAACGCCGTTCGACGTCTCTCGGTTTTAATTCGTATGGCATCCAGTGTCCATGCTTTTGGATCATTCCCATGGTTTTCAAACGATGTGAAATAGCTTGTTGAGTCACGCCCAATGAATCTGCAAGCTCCTGTTGCGTTTGAGATGAATCTTCATTCAGTAATGTTTCCAATTGTGCGTCTTCAAACTTTTTCACCTGTCCGGGACGCTCCTTGTCTTCTACGCCGAAATCACCACTTTTGAAGCGTTGGAACCCTTCTCGACACGTTCTTTCACTAATGGAAGCCTCACCATAAGTTTTTACAATCATTCGACGCGCCTCAGCCGCAGAATTTTTCGAATTGAAGGCAAAAAGCAAAACTTCCCGGAAATGACGCTTATTGGGCACAAATTTCGACATTTTCGATCACAAAAAAATATATAACGCCGATAAAAATTTACAACTGCAATGATAAGGAATTGTTGCCAGATGCCCAACCTTACATTTAAAATTTTTGATCTAACGTTTGGCGACAGCATTTACCGCTGGCGCCACCTACTGGAAAACGGCGATTTTCAATTTGTACTCCTAATATATCAATATAATACAATAATTAAATTAAATATAAAAATATTTTTATTAAAAAAGCAATTAAAAAATATTATTTGTTCATTGGGCTGTAGATCGAGGTTTCTTCATATATGGACCTATTTCATCTATTGATATAAATTATTGTTTCTTAATAATATTATGATGCACACAGCACCACAGGACCGCATGCCTTTTTCTAGATGTCTTAAAATGACTCTAACATTTGAAGCATGTCTGCAGACGTCTATGCAAAGTCGATTTGCAGTTAACTTTAAAAGCCTGACTTGGATGAGTCGATTTACAGTCGATATATAAATATCAATAAACGGTTGTACTCTTAGGGAATGAGATTCAGTGGAAAATTTAGTAACGTCGCTTGACCTTAGTTTGCTAAATGCGGATGAATAATTATGGATGAGTTAAATTAATATATTATTATACGCGAATATTCTGCTTTGGCTCTTTATTGCCACTACTTTATTAAAAAGTTATAATATTGCAATGTTTCCGGAATATTACTGGCATATGCCATGCGATGTTGCAGGCATATTATTAATTTATGTTTCTGCAATGTCTCCGTAATATTGCATTGCAATCTGCAACATTGCAACGTTGCTGCAATGTTGCTGAAATTTTCTGTGCTGTATGGGTACGAACTGATCTCTCATGATGACCTGTGAACACTTTATACCCTATGATCAGAAAGTACCGGGAATTTTTTATTTAAAAGTACCGCGCATGCGGGAACCGGTTTATTTTTTTTTCTTATGTTGGTACGACCTTAAGACGCACATCTGTCAGGTTTTAGTGCCATCCGATCATTAGTGTCTGCCTGGCGTTTGTTTACATCAGTCAACTTTTTTCATTTTGCCGCATTTTACCATGAATAATTTTGTTGAACAAAGAGTTTGTTTGAAATTTTGTGTTGCGAACGAAATTTCATGTGCCGATGCACTGAAAATGTTGCAAAAAGCATTTTGCGAATCTGCTCTATCAAAAACAAAAGCATACGAGTGATATAAAGACTTTAAAAGTGGTCGTACAGTGGTGGAAGATTTCCCTCGTTCCGGACGTCCATCGACGTCGAACACCGATGAAAACGTGAAGAAAGTGAAAGAAATGGTGCTTGAAAATCGTCATACCAGCTTAAGAGAGATGTCTAGTGAACTTGGCATTGCATATGGAACGGCACAGCATATTGTGGTTGATGTTTTGGGTATGGATTCTTGGATTTTGCATGATGATAACGCACCATCGCACCGAGCCCGAATTGTACTGAATTATTTGACCAAACATCAAGTAAATACCATCAAGCAAGCACCGTATTCACCTGATATGGCCCCGTGCGACTTTTTTTTGTTCCCCAAGTTGAAGTTGCCATTTCGTGGAAAGAGATTTCAGTCGATTGAGAAGATCAAAGAGAATGCGACGAGGGAACTAAAGGCCATCCCTTCGTCGGCCTACCAGGGATGCATGGAGGACTGGGTCAAGCGTGGCACATGTGTGTTGCTTCAGATGGATCATATTTTGAAGGAGATAAAATAAATTTGCCTGAAATTTAACTCTATTTTGTTTTATTTAAAAATTCCCGGTACTTTCTGATCATAGGGTATGCTGGTATGTGTATACCGGGTGTCCCAGACCACCCGTCCCACCCGATTTTTTCGTAAACGCGACATTTTAAAGAAAAATGTTTCAGACAAAAGTTGTAGGGTTTTAAAAGATCTATTTACTGATTTTATCAGTTTGACCTTGGATGGCGTCGCCAAGGTCAGATCAAAATAACATTAACTTTTTTAAATAGGACACCTCATTTTTGGTTCCAGAATCTAATAGCTGCTGTCAAGACCTTTCCAAAACACTATAAGAAAGTTTATTTTTGTTGAGTACTTTCCGAGTTGTGAGGCTTGAAAGTTACGGTGTACTGTTACCTTCAAGCGTCATAACTCGGAAAGTCCTTAACCAAAATAAACTTATTTATAGTGTTTTGGAAAGCTCTCGAAATCGACTACAAGAAAATGCAATGAAAAATATACCTGTTTCAGACCACCCGTCCCACCCTTTTAAAACGTAGGGATGTGCTTGTACAAAAAAATGGCTCAGACAAAATTTGCATGATTTCGAGGGATCAACCTGATGATGATCTTGAATTCGACCTTGAGATCGATCTTGGGCATAAAGGTATAAGTCAAAGTAACATTTTTAAAATGTAAAAACGAAATAATCGGTGCCGCCTGTAGGTATTAGCGTTACCTAAGGTGTACCACGTGTAGGTAACAAGATCGTACTTACACCTTATCGGGGTGCTTTTTTAAGGTGGTTCCCCTCGCCGTCACCTTTGTCGGGGTGCTTTCATAAGGTGGTTCCCCTTGCCGTCACCTTTGTGCATACGCATGTTGTTCAGTCTCGATGTTCAAAATGTCCACCACGTGCATTTATACAGGCTGTTACCCTACTTTGGAAATCATCCGTCGCCCGACGAATTTCGTCAGTATCTAGAGACTGAATGACTTGTCGAATTCTGTTTTTCATATCTTCTGCAGTCGTAGGTCGTTCGCGGTATACAAGGTCTTTTATTCGTCCCCACAAATAATAATCTAAAATTGTAAGGTCCGGTGATCCAATTATGGTGGCCAATTATGTGGACCATGTTTACCTATCCATCGGCCGCGAAATATGCGGTTCAGTTGATGACGAGCAATGACAGACGTGTGGGCGGGACATCCATCCTGTTGAAACCACATATTTAGACGTAATTGGAGTGGAATATCTTCAAGTAAACGTGGAAGTTCGTTTTCGAGTAAATCGGCGTATAAAAAACGGTTTAAATTCTCTTGAAAGAAAAATGGTCCCACGATATGCGTATCAACAATTCCGCACCAAACATTGACTTTCCAGATACGTTGATGATCCATTTCTCGATACCAATGTGGATTCTCTTGTGCCCAATAACGAAAATTATGTGTGTTTATTTCGCCGTCACTTTTAAAGGTGCACTCATCAGAAAATAAAATACTTCTATGGAAATTAGGTAATTGTTGAGTAATCCAATTACAGAATATCAGTCTTTGTCTATGATCGTTCAATGTCATGGCCTGGTGAAGTGACATTCGATATGGATGGAATGAATTTTCACGAAAAATTCGACTGATCGTGCTTCGACTTATTCCACTATCTCTTGCTCGTCGCTTTAAAGAATCATTCGGGGTTACAAAGGCAGATGCAATTACATCAGGTGCTCTTACTGAACGAATTGATCGATGAATTTGCCTTCCCTTATTATGATCCGGCTGAACAATATCTTTTACAATTATTCGACGTTGTAAGCGACTGAAAACTTTGCGCGAATGTGGTGTATGATCGGGATATTCATTTCGCCACATTATTTCAGCTGCTCGAAAACTTCCAGCTCTACCCAAAACTGACATCATTAACGCAGCTTCTTCGTTCGGGTAAGGCATAACTACAAATTACGCTTACGACCGGGTTGCTTATTAGAAAACGTGAATTGGTGACGAGTTGCGTAATATTATGAATTCTAAGCAATGACTTTTAGGAGTGGTATGTAAGGGTGCTTTTTCGTGAAAATTACTTTATTGCTACAATAATCAACATTAAATGAAGATTAATATTAATAAATCAAGAATAAACGGCATCATAGAGCTGTACCGAATGTTAGAGATCTCGGTAATTAGGTATCTTCAAAACTCTACGCGTAGGACTATAGGTACACGCACCGGCAGAAATGGTGTCTCTCGACGCTAGCGCTCGGCTGCCGTACACACGCGGAGCCGCGCTCGTACGTGTGTCTAGGCTGCGCGGCGACGATCGGGGTGCGGGCGGAAAGTGGTGGGGGGCTTTACGATAGTGCATCCTCCTCGCTCGACGCTGGGTCGAGAGAGAAAGCATTATTCGACGTGATACCATGGGCGAAGTCGGTGTCCTCTGCTTATATTTTTCATTGCATTTTCTTGTAGTCGATTTCGAGAGCTTTCCAAAACACTATAAATAAGTTTATTTTGGTTAAGGACTTTCCGAGTTATGACGCTTGAAGGTAACAGTACACCGTAACTTTCAAGCCTCACAACTCGGAAAGTACTCAACAAAAATAAACTTTCTTATAGTGTTTTGGAAAGGTCTTGACAGCAGCTATTAGATTCTGGAACCAAAAATGAGGTGTCCTATTTAAAAAAGTTAATGTTATTTTGATCTGACCTTGGCGACGCCATCCAAGGTCAAACTGATAAAATCAGTAAATAGATCTTTTAAAACCCTACAACTTTTGTCTGAAACATTTTTCTTTAAAATGTCGCGTTTACGAAAAAATCGGGTGGGACGGGTGGTCTGGGACACCCGGTATAACTGGTATATCAGATCAATATACTTTATCGAAAAAATGAAATATGTATAATTAAAGCCTATATTATTTATATAAACATGTATAAAATTATAATTTTCACAAATGCGGAATAGCATCTAAAATAACTTTTGTTATTTGTTTAAATAAGAATGTAACTAGAAAATATGCCCAGCAAACACAGTTATAATATATAATAGCAATGTTGATGCAATAAACTTAAAGGTAACACGTAATATAGCGTATTCGTTACATGTAACGTCCATGTTAGTTATAATTTAATTTCCACTCATAGAACAACATGGTTACATACGTATGTTATACCTAGATAGCAAACAATATTTATGATAAATATTAATAAACATTAATCACAATTCTTTTTATAAATATTATAGAAATATTTTATACATATATTTTAAATACATGACAGAAAAAGATGATAAAAATATTCATCCAAAGTTTTGTTAAAATATTTATTAAATATTTTCTAAAATATTTATGATAAATGAAGAATAAATATTTACAAAAATATTAATATAAATATTTATAATAGATAGAAAAGTATTTGTAGTAATATTTTGTAAATATTTTTGTAAATATTTTGTTCATTTATAGTAAATATAAAAAAATTTATTCTGTTTTAATAATATATGTTATATGTTAATGATTTAATGATTTTTTGTTCTGACTGCCACATATATTTTTCTTATAATAGAATACAAAATGGTACTTTTGGCTGTGTATTTAATGTACATGTATGTACACCCAAGGACTTTGATTCTGTCCATGGAGAAATTTTCCAAACTAAGAAGTCGCTATCTGTCTACATACTTACAGTTCATGATTAACGTAACGACCAATAAGCTCTAGTCGTTTCATTAATTATGAACTGCGAGTATGTAGAAAGTGGTGACTTCTTAGTTTGAAAAATTTCCTCATGGACAGAATCAAAGTCCTTTGGTGTACATGTGATGATACACACGCGACACACAAATAAATAGTGATATTGTTGCATTATCGTTGCGCAGCTTTTTTATTCTTTTTTATACTGTGCCGATATCCCTATAACCATTTCTGCAACTGCAAAGGTAGGTAACAGATTTTGGTTCGCTTATGGTCATACATTGGTATTTCCGGTACTGTTAGTAGATTTGTACCAAATATATACTACAACCAGAGTATATGACAAATTGGCGTTGAAAATCAAGCAAATCTGTTGAAAGTTTTGACAAGTTTATAACAAATATTAAACAAGTTTGCAATTACAAAAATGTTAGCAATTTTTACGCAAGAATGCAGTATTATCCCTTTGTCAAAATACACGATAAATTGGAAGAAACAGATCTGTTGTATGTATGATTGACAAATTGATGGCAGATAGTAAGCAAACTTGCTATTACGAAAATGTCAGCATTTATCACAAAAGAACGCAACATTAGTTGAGTTCCGTAAAGCGCATAATACGCATGACATAATCCTTGTTGATTACCAAAAATTAAACAAGGATAAAATGTTACATTACGCACATTATGCTCTCTTTACGAAATTCGGCATGCAACTAATTTGTTTATAATAATTATAACAACTATAACAATTAAGAAAGCGTCATATATGTTTCTTTAGTAATTTTTCCCAGTGAATCGATTGGTACAATCAGTTTTCCTCTACAGTCATTTTTAACAATTTGTTTATAACAATTAATTGCAAAATTGACTTTTGCAAAGTGCTCTTTACGACAATAATGTTTTATTATTATGCTTCGATACTACTTCTAATTGTTATTTTTTGACTGATCTGGCCATGGGCAGAAAAAGATTTTAATTATTTATATAGTTTAAATTAAAAATATTTAAAGCTAAATAATCATAGGTTTAGTGATAATGTTTGCGCGATATTCAAAACGTAAGATTCTTTCGGTTCAATTCAGCTTTACTTCAAATATAACTTTTTATTAACAATATCACATGTGTACGATTAGCTTAGTGTCAACGTGTTAGGTTGTTATTCCGAAATCTTAAGTTCGAATCCCGCCGGCGCCAATATGCGTTTTCAAAAATTTATAAAATGATGCGTAATTGTAATAAATGAATTAAAATGTTATATGTAAAACAGTGGATATAGATTAAGCTATAAAAATAATAAAATCTGTAAAAACAAAATAAATTTTTTTGTTGGTCTTGGAAACATCAGATTTTATCTGTATTTGGTGTTATTCTGTTAGCACGTTTGAAAACAGATCCCACACAACACATGGACGTCCCCGGACGTCCAATACATGTCCACAAAAGTCCTTGTAATGTCCTAGTATCTCGTACGTCCATAGGACGTTCCAAAGACGTCCGAAGGACATCCTGGTTTATCATAGCTGCAGTATGACGTTTGTAGGACATCCGCAGGACATATTTGGGATGATTCGTAATATTTAACATATTATGTATATTAAACATGTTTCCAACATACATAATAAATATACATTCGAAATTGCGTTGTTCTTTATATTAAATAAGACATTTTGAAGATGTTCTAAGGACATCCTTTAAATGTCTAACAGATATTGGTGGTACGTTCCGAAAAGGTCCGCTATATACATATATGTCAACGAAGTTGAGTATTTTTATTATTATCATCATTATCATTATGATAACACAAGAATTTTATAAATTATAAATTTATGAAGATAATTTTTTGTGTTAAAAAATATTTAACAAAAGACATATTTAACCATATATAAACATAAACTACAAATTTTGATAATATGAGAAGCTTTAATATACAGTATATAGCTTTTTAATAAAATAAATTATTCGTTAATATTTAATATTTCATTATATATAATATTTAAATTATGTAATATTTAATACATATGTATAATACTATTACGATTAATTTAATATGCTATTTAATGGCTATTTTATTTGTGAGGAAAATCCTACTCAAAATATAAATAAATAATAACGTATATTATATCAAGTAAAATTTTTCTTAGAAAAAACGTTTTGGAACGTAAACTTAAAATATAAAGAAAGTAATTATACATCTAGCAGCAAGGTATATACAGGGTGAGTCACTTTAATCTATGGACCCGAATATCTTCCAAATAACGGTATCTACAAAAAAATGGTTTAGATAAAAGTTCACCAGGACAGAGGGGGTCATTCAATTGTACCATTGGTTTTGCCCTTGAAGTCAATTTTGAAGGTTATTTCAAGGTCACGATGGTTTTTTTAAATGGGCCACCCTATTTTTGACTGCGGATTTCGAAAGAGCGGAAAATTTTACATCAAACTTGTCTTATGAAAAAATTGTTTTTGCGACCTTGGAAAGGTCAAAAATGAAGGTGAAATGCCTGAAAAACGATCTGGTGTACTTTTTCTGAAATGACGTGGTTTTCTGGGTAACACAAATGTGCATAATGCTTAAACAAAGTCAATGAATTGTAAAAGTGTTAATCACTTTGACTAGCTTGACCTTGAGGTCAATTTTCAAGGTTGTTTGAGGCTCATAACGCATTTTTTGATTAGTAAACCCTATTTTTGACCGCAGAATCTGTTTCTTGACAATGGACTCTTAAACAATGGCATTTTTTACATGAGCATAGGGATTTTTTAGTTTTTCGACCTGACCTTTTGAAGGTCATATCAAGGTCAAAAGCACTTTCATCTTATTTTTAGCGTTACCCGGAAACAACGACGTGGACGTAGTAAGTTCTGTTTTCTTTAGGGTGCTTGATTATCGTGAGTCCCCTTGCCTCTCACGTCGGGGTATTTGATTATCGTGAGTCCCCTTGCCTCTCACGTCGGGGTGCTTGATTATCGTGAGTCCCTTTGCCTCTCACGTCGGGGTGCTTGATTATCGTGAGTCCCCTCGCCTCTCACTGACACTGTAATTTAAATGAATTACTCACGGAGTAATTGTTCAAAATTCCTTCCGTTGGTTTCGAGGCATAACTGCAATCTGTTTTGAAAACTATCCACAGTTCTAAGCAGGGTAGCTCTAGGAATGGCTGCACAAGCTCTACGAATGCGGTCCATAAAATCATCTCTTGCGGTTGGTCGTTCAGCAAAAACAACATTTTTCAAGTATCCCCATAAAAAGAAATTAGGCGACGTCAAATCTGGTGAGCAAGGAGGCTATTCAACTGGACCCCTTCGTCCAATCCATCTGTCATTGTAACTGGCATTTAAAAAGGCACGTACAATGAGTGCATAATGCGGTGCAGCACCATCTTGTTGAAGCCATTCTTGCTCTTGTTGCTAAGTCAATATCTTCTAATAAGCCTGGTAAGTGATCTCTTAGCAACGATAAGTAACTGTGTCTATCAACGTTCTCTTCAAAAAAATAAGGTCCAATCAAATAACCATTTACAATGCCGCACCACACCATAATACTCCATCGATTTTGATGATCTATTGGCCTATACCAGTGGGGATTAACATCTGACCAATAATGGCAGTTGTGTCTATTAAATTGTCCGTCACTATAAAATTTAGTCTTATCTGAGAAAAGCACATACCTAAAAAAATTAGGATCATCGTGTAACATTTGTAAAATGCTTTTGCCACTGGCAAAAAGCAATACGCATCAGATGATGATTAGGCTATAAAGCCTGCGTAAAAGTGATGTGGAAAGGGTGATAATTTAGAGCTCTTAAAATTCTAACAACAGTTCTTTGTGGTATACATATTTCCCTTTCAATCTGGCGAGTACTAACATGAGGATTAAGGTGAAGTATTGCTAAAATAGTTACAGCTCGCGCATCATTTTCCTTATATTCATGATGTTGACGTTGACGAACAAGATATCCATTGCGAGCTCTTTGGACTAAACTACGTATTGTCATATCAGTTGGATGTCGCCTTTCAGGAAAACGTTGAGCATAAAGCCTTGATGCTGCATTGTAATTGCTATGACACTCCC
This sequence comes from Solenopsis invicta, assembly GCF_016802725.1. Taxonomy (NCBI): domain Eukaryota; kingdom Metazoa; phylum Arthropoda; class Insecta; order Hymenoptera; family Formicidae; genus Solenopsis; species Solenopsis invicta. The sequence goes on from NC_052679.1 coordinate 11,968,123, forward strand.
CTAAAACTAATATAATATCAACAATCTCATTAGGACTATAATCAGCCATTCTGGAAAGGTAACTTGTGAATGTAATTACCTACATACCCTGTATGTATGTTTGGAATTTTTAAATTTAAGCAACTTTAAATAGTAAATTTTTCAATTATGCAGAAGTGAGTAAGAAAGAAAAGGAATAAAACTCTATTATAACAATAATTATAAATCTTAAATCAAACGTAATTGTTTAGTTTTTTTCAATCGTTGATTATTAGCATTAGGTATCGCAGTGCTGTCAGCTACTTGCAACTTTCGGCCGGATTCTTCGACGCACGCCTATTGCTGCCCTCCCACCGCTCCCGCCTTAGCAACGGCGCCGCCGGACGGCGTAACTAAGGAGCGCGATACATCGTCTCAGGACCGTGTGTTACGCCGTCCGGCGGCGCCGTTGCTGAGGCGCGAGCGGTGGGAGGGGAGCAATAGGCGTGCATCGAAGAATCCGGCCGAAAGTTGCAAGTAGTAATGTTTAAGCATTATGCACATTTGTGTTACCCAGAAAACCACGTCATTTCAGAAAAAGTACACCAGATCGTTTTTCAGGCATTTCACCTTCATTTTTGACCTTTCCAAGGTCGCAAAAACAATTTTTTCATAAGACAAGTTTGATGTAAAATTTTCCGCTCTTTCGAAATCCGCAGTCAAAAATAGGGTGTCCCATTTAAAAAAACCATCGTGACCTTGAAATAACCTTCAAAATTGACCTCAAGGTCAAAACCAATGGTACAATTAAATGACCCCCTCTGTCCTGGTCAATTTTTATCTAAACCATTTTTTTGTAGATACCGTTATTTGGAAGATATTCGGGTCCATAGATTAAAATGACTCACCCTGTATATTTGATTTACAGAATCATATCTGTTTATATGATTCTCCCAGATAGCACAAAATATTTATAAAATATTTACTAAATATTTATAATATTTATTTTAATATTTTATAAACATTTATCAAAACATTTAATAAATGTTTTTATGATATAGATTGGACTTATCATAAATATTTATCATAAATGTTTGAAAAATATTTATGATTTATGATAATTATTTGAAAATGTTTAAAATATCCGCATAAATATTATATCACATAATCCCAATGAGTAAAACAATATTTCTATATTTTAAAAAACAATTTTCGCAAAAAATTCCATTCTTAAGAATTTTTTTCGGAAATTCCGAAGCGGTCACCCATCCAAGTCGCGACCAATATTTTAGAAAATATTTTAACAATATTTTTGATAAAGTTTTTTTAATCTTTTTCCGTAATATATATAAAATATGTATAAAATATTTCTATAATATTTATAACAAATTTATGATATATATTTATTAATATTTATAGTAAATATTGTGTGCTATCTGGGCTGTGAATCAAACACATGTATACATTAAAATTCGATTTAATTATAATTTATGAAATCCTGTAATTTCGGATTGAAATGAATTTAACAAGTGAGTGCTGGCACCACCGCTAGGCGGCCACGCCGCGAGAGATCTTCTCGTGAGTCGAATGCGACCACGGGCGTTATATCTAGGCGTCACAGCGGCCGACTCCCCAGCTCATAACTTCAGTAAGACTTTTAGGAGCTGTTTGTTGTAACCTCGAGACGAATACTCGCTCTCAGTCTTTTCAAATGTGACGTGTGTGTGGAACGCTGTTCCACATAAATTTTTATAATTTTTACATGTAAATAACAATTTGTATTGTTATTTAATCTTGTACAAAAATTAAATATTTAATTCAAATTTAATCTTTTTTTAAGTCTTTTTTAACGAAAAGGATACAAGAAATATTTTTTTGTAAATTAAACATTTATAACGTTTTATATTAATGTATTCTGGTTTAATAAATCTATCTGGGTTCCGATTTTATAATATTTTCAATCTGTCTTTACACCATATTTTCGGTGCGAAATCTCGATTGATTCGGATTACTTTTTTTTTTAATCGGTTTTAATCGCACATTTTCGGCAGGGTTAATACTACTTTTACTAATAAATATCATTTTTTACTAAATAAAGTCCTAATCGCGCAATATAAAATAATGTCCAAACAACGTCCATAAAAGTCCTTTTTATGTCCTGCTGAGACGTCCTAATGACGTCCATTTGACGTCAAAGGCGGTACATTGTACGTCCAAAGGACGTTTCCTAGACGTCTACAAGACACAATTGGTATGTCATCTGGACGTCAAGACATGTCCGACCGCGACGTCCATTGGACGTCTAAAGGACGTCCTTGTGTTACGTGGGATTTGATTTGTATTTGTCATTATTTTGACAACGCATTTGATAACAGATTTGGTTTGTATTTGATGCCATTTTGTCATCACATTATTATTTTCAAATTTGTTCTGGTATTGGTTTCAATTTGACTTCAGATATGTTTATCAGATTTGATTTACATTGGGCATCCTAATGCGGACACAGTAGGATACGATTTTGGTACGAAATTCCGTTGGAATTTGGTGCCAATTTGACATCCTTTTGCGTACAAAATGTTTGCTGGTTATATAATCATATAAAATTATAGACGAAGTAGGTTCATGAATGAAGAAACCTCAATCTACATCCTAATGAGCAGACCATATATGTTTTTAATGTTTTTTAATAAATTTTTTTTTATATTTAATTTAATTATTGTATTATATTAACACGCTCTACTATTTTTTTTCCCTATACTCCTAATTTTACGGATATTTCGGATTCCCGCATCAAACAGCTTCTTTTCGAAGCTAATAGGGTGCAGATACCCCAAATTGTTTAACTCCTCAATAGACTAAACGATGTATATTAAACATGGGGCTTGACTAGACTCTTCATACCTCTTAACTCTTTATTACTCCCTTAGACTCATGATTCTATTAAATTCTCCTACCGGACATTTTTCACTTTCTTTATCCTCCAGACTAGGCAATTCTTCCTAACCAAATTACTAGTATTGTTGCTTTGTAGCATCTTAACCTCCTTTGACCTGTTTTCAGTTTCAGCTACAGTTTGCCCCGGTACCCTTTTAGCACCGGATTCACTACCACCTCTCCTATTTTCGTTCCCTTCAGCCTGGTTTACAACTTCTCCTACAATCTCCGTGTTCAATTGAATTGGGATCATTTCCTCACCCATTACTAAATTTTCATTAGCTAAGAGCCAGCTATTATCTCTATCAATGATCTTCGGAGGCGAGCCTACAATTTGCCACTCCATACTGTTATTCGCTTTTGAGACGTCTTGTATTTGAGATTCATTGGTAGCTTCTTTCTCTTTCAGTGAACTATTTACAATCGTTTTATCTAATTAACATCAATTAACATTTAACTGTTACTTATATAATTCGGTGGTGAACTTTTACTTTTAATCCGTTTCGGTTTATTTTTACTATGATCATCCCTAAAGGAGAATGATTCCCGGGGTCTAGATTTTTTACTCCCGCTTTTATTTCCGTCTTTATCTCCACTTACTTTAGGCATTTTAAACAAAAACCATACCCATTTAATGACGATAAACAGAAAGTCAACTATTATTATAGGATACACATTCTTACGCAATTCTCCACACGGTAATTTATATGCTTCCAAGCATTGTACAACTTTTTTTTTTTTTTATAAATTGACCCAACAGAACAATTGCATAAGTTGTACAACTGCATAAAGCAGTTGCCACCGCTTTAACTACCTAATAATCCAAACAATCTAAATACTGACTAGTTATTTTTAAATAAAAATTAAATTATTATTTTTACTACATAACCAAAATATAAAGATAACGCAAAATAAATGAACTCAAGGGACACAAAACATCTAGAAAAAATCTATTATGAATAAGGTTTCCCTTTTTTTTATATTGCTCTGTTCTATCTATTTAAATTATTGTAACTTATATTAATATATTCATCGTCATACTAATTCCGTATTTTACATTATTATTACCACAGTATAATCTCGCGAGAGAAAACTATGACTTTTATGGGTTGTAAACTCTGTCAACCCAGATTCTTCAAACCTTGAATTACTTATTATATTTCGTCATATTTCTACCTAAATTACTTGAACAAAGAACTCCCAGTTTACTACTTATATATTTATTTGGCTTTCTTATCTGTTTGTCTCGAGCAAATCAAACAAACATTCCTATTGCCCATTCTTTTCGAGTTCTCTACTTTCAGATCACCTTCTAATATATTCTTATTGCGTAGCGATTTTTTTGGTATGCGTTTGAATTTCTACTTTCCAATAACCATGATCTTAGATTTGGTTTTGAATTTTTATATATTTCCTTATTTCATAAAATCGTAACTATTATAGCTATTTCGTTTAACTAATATCACAATAGAGGCTCATGTAATGCCTCTTATTTCTTATTTATTTTCCCTTACTTCAAACAAAACAAAAGATAAAAATAAAACTTATCTCTAAATAGAGATAAAAACCACAAGCTAATAATATCAAGAAACCTAACTCTAACAGCACAAAGTCGACTTTAAGTCGACTATGAGTCGACCATAACTACTAGACATCTGGAAAATCGACGTCCGTAAGTCAACTTTAGACGACTTAAAGACGTCTACAAGAAGTCATACAGGGTGCTTTCCAGCTACGACACAAGTCGACACTGTGTAACACAGTGTCCATTAGTGTGAGTGAAACAACTAAAATTTTCTCTCTTACACTAATGGACACTGTGTTACACAGTGTCGATTTGTGTCGTAGCTGGAAAGCACCCACAATGTCCCACTTTAATCGACAACTATAAGTCGACTTTTAGAAGTTTAAATTAAAAGTTCGTTTTGCAATATAGCGAATAAGATTTTATTTTATAAATGTTTAAATATTTATGTGCTTTAGACACTTTCTAGGTGAACATTTAAATAATTAGAATTACAAAACTAATAAAAGTAATAAAACTTTGATGGAAACTTTTTTAATTATGTTTAAGTAATAACGTGCTTTAAATATTTTTTATAAATAGTAAACATTTGTAATTAAAAAACAAAAGTCTTAATCGCAATTTTATTATTTTTTATTTTTGTTCTATTTTATTACCTCCATTAAAACCACTTCTTAAATTTTCTCTCACCTCTCGTTCAATACCTTGTATACATGTATAGATTCTGAATTTATACAATGTCAATGTAGAATATTTTTTCTATATAAATTATAGAACTTAGTTAACTTTTTAAGAAATGAATCCTTTGTTGTAGATGCTGCGAAGAGGTCCAGTCCATACGTATCATAAATAAAATATTCTTCTTCATTTCGCATTCTGCAACTCGAATCTCTAAGTGGATAAAAAATGTCACTTTGTTTTACGCAAGATATTGAGGGATAATTTGTTTATCTTGATTGCTGGTACATTCCTTGTGTTCTTTTCTGCAATTATAATGCACAAATTGAAAGTGATATTATTGACAATACAATTGAATCAATCATTTAAAAAATAATTTAATTTAAATAAAAAAAATTAATCGAGCGTCAAAATCAAGATGTTAATATCTATAACAATATTTAATTAATATTAATTTTTAATTAATTTTAGTGCTGCAGTTGTAGACATCTTTAATTCTCTAAAAGTGAAAGTTGTTGACGTATGTTGTTTTTCAAATAAACGAATTAATTTTTGTTTTAAAGACAAAATTCACTTGTAGTAAATATGTTCAGTTGTAGCTTCTTTTCTCCATCACGTAAAGTTCTTTATGACTCTGCTAATTTTCGTGCCACACAACCTCGACACTGACATAAATACCATGGAGTGAAAATGCTTTGGCAGAGAAATCTCGATACACATATCTCCAGTGTTTTTAACTGCTTCGGCACCATTGATCTCAAAACTAAAATATTCGCAATTGGTCGTTTGAATATTCGGATTTATATCCAATTAATATGGTTTTACAAAAAAATACATACCATAGTCCCACTTTACGACTCGACTGTCCTTCAACCACGACTCACAATGGCAATCGCCGCACATGACCGGTATGGCTGTACACGCTGTAATAGATAATAGAAAATAGCGGAGAGTACAAGAGAACTCTGAATGTCCGAACTGCTACAGTTAATAGTCTTTATTCAATAAGCAAAAGACCCGACAGACGACTAGGATTATAACAACACGGCTTGACGCCCGCGAGAAACTTGATGACTCAGCGCTGTCATGCAGTAGCGGTGGCAGCAGTGCTCGCTCACTGCAGTGACGCTCGGTCCAGTCGATTTCAAAATGTTTCTAGACGTCTTAAAGTCAATTTGAAAGACGTCTGCAGACGTCTATGCAAAGTCGACTTGCAGTCAACTCTGAAAGTCTGACTTACAGTCGACATATGAACGGTTGTGCTGTTAAGGAATGCACTCCTCATTTTAGCATCCAATATATAAGATTAGATATTTATTACTTCAGTATTATACATGCCAAGAAGGAACTTGGTTTACATTTATTCTTAACTCATGCATCCATCTATACCTCGCACGCTTACTTTCTTAAATCTACCCTTGCTTTGGTTTATTTCTTCTTTTCTCACGGCCGCTATCTTCATACCCTACCTATATACAGCTTTATTCTACTTATTACTACTAAAATACATCAAAACTTATTTTTTCTACAATCACACTTACACGACTTACATACTACTTTGCGCATTCCTCTTTCCTCTTTTTTATCGCTTTCTTTCTTTTATTCCATACTCTTTCTAAAGTCTTTTCTTTATCCCTATCCAATTCGTCTTCCCATAATCTTTTCTTTACTCTTACCTAATTTCAACTAATCCTTATTCAGTTCCTGGCAATTCCCTACATAGTGTTCTAAGTTATCCCAGACTTCTTCGCAGAACACACATCTCCTTTCTTTTTTCCCTAACCAGAATTTATTCACCTTTTCCATATTTCCACACCTCAAATTTATTAATGCCCTAATTCCTTCTCCTTCCCTTGCCTTGTTTAAACTTTCCATACTCAAATACTTAGGATTAGTTTCCGCGCGTATTACCCCTATATCTTTGTATTTTCTATTATATCTTTGACTCGGACATTTTACTCTTTTCCTCTTGCCTTTATAAATCCCTCTCTCTCTCTTTTTACTAGTTCAAATTCTAATTCTTTTTCTCTGCCTTCTCATGTTTCTATTGCTTCTGTACCACACCCGTTTTTATTTAAATAACTTTCCTTTTCCTTGCTGTATAAGTCCTTCCTTCCCTGTTTCCTCCCCCCCCCCCAACATTTCTTAGCTATGTTTCCCACAGCCCCGCTTTTAATCCTGTCCTCATATCTTTTAGCCCTTATACCCCATTCTATTCGCAGTTTTTCCATACTCAGTTCTCTCGTTACCAAATACCTCAATGTACAAAATTATAGCTCAAAAAGCCATCTTACATAGTCTAGCATCACCTTTTCCAATTCTGTTTTTTCTGCCCAGCCCCATAACTCTACTCCGTATGCCATCACACTCTGTACTAGGTACTTGAACAGCATCCATCTCCTTCTAAAATCGTTTCTGCCTATCCTCTCTCCTAATCCCCACACTTTTTTCGCTGCTATTCTATCCTTTCTATTTAATATGGTCTTTGTAATTACTCTCCCTGTTGAACGTAAAACCTAGATATTTGAACATGTTTACCTCTTCTATTTCTTTACTTTCCCATTTCCATACTTCTTTCCTTTCCTTTCCTATTAAATACTAATATATTTGTTTTCTCCGCACTTAGCTCTAATTTTCTCTCTCTTAAACACCTTCTAAACGTATCCTTGATATCCTTCAGGGCTTCCCTGTTATTCGCCACTAAAACTATGTCATCCGCATACATTAAACTCCGCACCCTTTCTCCCCCTACATTCACTACGCCCACGCTTCTATCTCTTAATCTATCCTCTCCATCATATACAAATTAAATAAGAGCGGACTCAAAACACAGCCTGCCTCACGCTTTTCTTCGTATAGAAGCTCCTTGTTATTCCTTGCTTTGTCCTCACCATCATCTCTGTCTCTTTGTTCATTTTCTCCACTCTTCTTATCAGCTTCTCCTTCAGACCTTTTCTCCTCATAATCCTCTAGAGCGTCTCTCTCTCCACGTTGTCGAAGGTCGCTTTCAGGTCAGCAAAAAGGGCATGCACCTTTCCTCCATTTCCACCCTCGCATGTTTCTCTTTGTGCCATGTGACTCAGAATAAATACATTGTCCACTGCTGATCTCCCGTTCCTAAAACCTGCTTGGCCTTCAACAACTTTCTGCTTTCTACCTCTCCCTCTAATCTCTCCCTTACTATCTCCGCATACACCTTGTACGCAGTGCATAAGAGAGAGATACCTCTATAATTATTCATAACCTCTTGGTCCCCTCTTTTATATAGAATTACAATAATGCTCTTCCTCCATTCTTCTGGCATCTCTCCCCCCTTCTAAACTTGTTCTACCAGCCTTACAAATTTTTCTATCAAGTACTTTCCCGCAAACTTCCACGCTTTCATTGGAATGCCGTTGATCCCTGCAGCTTTCTTCCTTTTTATCTTTCCGATCACTCTCATTATCTCCTTTCTCGTTAATTCCTCTTCTGTTTGTTCTTCTAGTGGCTCCACTCTTTTCTTTTCTCCTACTTCACGCCTAATCTTACCTTCTTCTGCTTCTAACAAATCCAAGAAATGTTTCCTCCATTCCTCCTTGCTTCTATTGTTCTTTTTCCAGGTTTTTCCTTCTCTCTTTCTATTTATGTATTTCTAGACATCTGTTTCTTTTCTCAACATCTTCAATTCTGCAGCTTCTTCCTCTTTTTTCTCTCTCACCTTTTCCTGCAGAAATTCCTTGTACCTGCCTCTTTCCATCATATACTTTTCTCTATCCATCTTCCCTGACTTTCATTTCTTATGAATCCTTTTTATTTCCCTTTTTTTTCTTGTACAGCTTCTGTCCCACCAATCTCTGTGACCTAACCCCCCTTTTTCCTCGTTACTTTCCTTTTTTTCTTCCATCTACTCTTCACCGTTGGTTGTTCTGGTATTTTCGCTTCTATTTCTCCTTCTTCCTCTGTCTTTTCATTGAACCTCTTGATCGCCTCTTTATCCCATACAATTATTTCCACCTCTTCTTCCTCTTGCTCTTCTTCATCTGCAACTTTCAGCTCCAGGCACAGTGGCATGTGGTCCGAGTCCACTCTTTCACCCACCTTAAAATTAATTACGCCTTCACGCAATCTTTCGTTAACTATTACATAATCTATTACCGTGCTGCCCTTTAGTCCTACATAAGTAAATTTTCTTTCCTAATCCACCTACACTGCGCCATTAAAAATATTCTAACCTTGTTCCTATACCCATTCTACAAAATTCCCCGCCCCATTTTTCGCCTTCTTATCCTTATTGCATCTGACCATTTTCTCTTCTTCTCTTCCTGATTCCATTTCCCCTATCCTCAAATTAAAATCTATACCTATAATCAACTTTTCTCCCCCTTTAGTAATTCCTTCAAACATCCCTTTAACTTCTCCTTCCTTTCTTTGTTATAGACCGATACAATATGTATCTATTCCTTTTCCTCTTGTATCTCTGATATAATCATTCCCTTTACCTTCCTCTGACACCAACTATTTCCAGTAGCTCCCCAACCTTTTCTTTTCCCAATCACGAAGCCACCCTTAAGCCTTCCCTTATTCTTTTTCTTTTTTGCATAGCTGCACCACCACATATGTGTTTTTGGCAGCCTTTCCTTTAACTTTTCCCAACCTTTCTTCTCAACCCATACTTCACTTAAACTTATAAAATCGAAACCTCTAACAAATTGCCAAAATTCCTTATCCTTGTTATTTAACCCTGCTACATTCCAAAATAGCATCTTTTTCTTTCTTTTTCTCCTATTCCCCTTTCTTTTCCTGTTCCTAATTCTCTTTCCCCTCTCCTCCTTTCTTCTGCATTTCTCCCCCTCCTCTTCTTCCCTATTCCCTTCTTGGCTTATCTGAAATTTTGTTCTCCCTGGTTTTCTTCCCTCCTCATACTTTTTCTTTCCTCCTCTCTTTCTATCTTTGTCCAATCTAGCTAAGCCCCCTCGTCTTTCCTTACCTTACCTTTACCAACCTTTATGTTTCTCCTTTTAGCTTTTTGTTCTTTTGCCCATCTATTCATCATCTCTTGTGCTTTTCTATCTTCCCAGCTTAAGTTTCTATGTAAATCGTATTCCCTTTCAGCTTATTTTTATTTTTCATTATCTCTTTCTTTTGCTCACTGTTGCTTATTTTCGCCACTATTACCCTACAGCTTCACCAACAATCCTCTACTTGGCAATTTACTCCTATTTTCTCCTTAATTTCCCCAGCCACATACATCTTTTGTTCCTGACTCCGTCTATTTCCTTTGATATTTCTATCCCTCTTATTACTATGTTGCACCGTCTCTCTTCCGTGTCTTTTTCCGTCACCCATCTTTTTATTTTATTCACTTCTCTATCGCTTAATCCTAAGCTAGATCTACTGTATACTGATAATCTACTCATATCACTGAGCACGCTTCTGTTATCTCCTATTTCACACGATCCCTCCCTTTCCGTCCTGTCGTCCCTCTCTAAGATTTCCAACCTCTCTTCCATTTTCTCTAACCTCTCTTTCCATATCCTTTTTTTTTTACTTTAAACTCCTCCACGTACTTCCTCATCTCCTTTCTTGCTTCCTTCATTAACTTTAAATCTTTACCTATTTGTTCCATGATTTCTCTCCTTTCTCTTTCACTTTCATTCTGGTCATCTAAAGATATATGTTGCGCATATCATCTATTATATGTTGTGACGTGGCAGTTTTATCTGCCTCGCCACTTCGCCCTCCTCTTACGCGGTGCGCATATAACCGGGTCGGCCACTCAACAAGAGTGGCAAGATCTCCAGCGGAACTAAATCGCGTATATCATTTTGTTGTATTCATTTGTGGCTTATTTTCATGTTAACTCGGGCGCTTCGTCGTCAAAGAAGTAGCAGCGGCAAGGGATGTCGACAGCACCACAAAGAAGCGAGAACGACTGTCCAGGGCCGGCACACTGGAGACCGCCAACAGAGAGAAAGAGGCGAGGCGTGGCGACAAATAAGCGCTACGCAGGAGAGGCTTGTGAGGGGCACCAAGGATGGACAGGCTAGAGCGGACGAACGGCCAGGACAAGGGCCGTCGGATGCCGGCTGTCCAGCCGAAATGATAGCGACGAAGGATCGTCGCTTCGAGAGTAAGCAGCTGCCGTCCGCGAAGACGGCGAGAGCGGCGAGGATATTGGATGCCGACGGAGACCGCACGACACCGGCAGAGATCCGGTACTGCACTGTCGTGACGTCACGACTAGATAAGAGCGGTCGCTGATAGGCCGCGCAACTACGCAAAGGTATCGCACACCCTGTGGGAGGGGTTGTGCCCATCGATCGCGCATCGAGCGCAATCCTCCTGGTTTTTGCGTGCGAACCGTCGCCCCGTGTGCGTGTGAGAAGCTAGCGTGAGCTATCGATGGCGTGTCGGCGATATCGAAGAGCGTGCCAGGCCTGGACGAGACGAACCCGTAGGAAGCCGCCCAGGAATCACAAGGCCGATAAAGAGGCTGCGCTGGAGTCGGGGTGATCGACGCAGTGTGTAAAGCCACGACCTGCCCGACTCGCTCGTGTTCTGAGGTGGAGCTATTGGTGTTTGTGCGCGAGTGCGTCCGCCGCGTGGCGATTGAACGCACTCTTTTTGGGTAATTATCGGGCAATCCACTTCAAGCACGAAACGCTGCCGCGTCACCCAGCTGTCGGTTGCCGCGTTTTTCGTGATCAGTCCCACTGTAGAAACTCGCAGACGATCGGCTTCCCGGGAAGCCGCAAAACCCTCGCGCACGTGCGCGAGTCGTGCCACGGTCGTGATCGCACGGCTGCCAGGTATATCGGTGTGTCGTTGTATAGAGGACGTTTATTGAAATATTTAATGATTTTAGTTTTCGGGTGCGACGACGGTGTTGTCGTTGGCGCATACATGTTCTTGCGTCTATTGTAAATTAGAGGAAGCTTACTAGCGGAGATCAAGCTATCATGTTCGCGCCGCGCCGTTCAGAACGCGCGCAATTGGCTGTCGTGTCATGCGTGACTAGCCACCGTAGTCTTCGCTTTTAGCGTAGCCGTGTAGAAGTTAAGTTGACTCTCACGTTCGTCTATTTTTCCGTCAACTTCTCGCCTAATTCGGTTGCTGTATTTTTTTTGCATTTGCTGATTATTTTTTTTGCTGTACGTTATTTCTATTATTCACTACAATATATGTTACTTGTGCTTGTTACATCGGCCTAGTTTCGTTTGATTTCTCGCCTACCCGCCTCCTTCCGTAAGAGAACCGCTTCATCCCTGTCTCCGCTATCCCGCCCGGTTAGAGGAGCTAGTTGGCCGCGCGCAAACGACAATTTCGCGTTTTTGGCAGGTAATTTATTGCGTGGTATGGATTAGCGTTTAGTGTGAGAGATGGAATCCGGTGACACGACCGGTATAATCACGTCTGACGCCCAATTTCGTGATTTAGCATGAACGTAGATATCGGTGCTCTCGTCGCTCTCGCGCGCGTTTCGCGTATAATTTCTGGCCCGTGTTTGATTGCGTATATCGCCGTAGGACTCCGGCGTGAGAAAAATACGTGACAATGTATATTTTATTAGTATCAGAAAATATTTGATAATACTAAAAATCTTTAAATGTACTAATCTCAGATATAAATATTTATACAACAGATTTGTGAAACTGCAGACTAAAAAACTCTACATCAATGGGATGAAAGATAAACATTTATTAACCTAATTAGATAAATAATGAACAAAACGTTTGATCTTTACTTTGTCATTAACATTTTTCTTTATTATCTTATACATTTTAATTTTCATTTATTATATTTTAAATTAATCTTATTTTTGTATTCCAAATTTGTTTTAAATATATGAGCTTTATCACAATTATATATAAATTTTCATAGCGATACATTTTAAAATGCACCTTTACGTCACCCAGCCGTTTTACTTGGCTCAAGGACTCTTGTGGTTTTTACACTCTCTCGGGATAGACAGCGTAACAATGTGAGCGACCACCTGATGTTTGGTAGGGGCACTCTAAAGGAATTTGAATGCTTTTTAAGTGCTTGGGTGCACCCGGGTGGGGAATCTGAATGCAACCATAGAGGGTCAAAGTTAAGGAGGTTCTACTATATTATGATATTTGTGCTTTATCAAATAATTATTTGTAAAATTATACAAAAAATAAGTATGTATATTTGTGATATAAGTATATAAGGTAAATGTCAGATGTCAAATTTTGCATGCTGAATTTTTAATAATCACATTACATTTTTCATGAATATCATTCTAGTCAACATTAGAACAATCAATTCTGTAATTATCATATTGTTAAGTTGTAATATTTCATCCACAATTAAGCATAATGCGGTGGTGGCACCGTTAAATCTTGCAAAACAGCCAATTGTTCTTCTGTGAAGCACTGGGCGTGTCCTTTCATTCCTGTCCAACCGTCGTAATGCGTTCGTTTGAAATTGCTTAAAGTTTTCCTTATTGTCATCTGTAATTTAAATAACTTTCAAGCAAAATATATTATAACATGATAATATAATATAGCTAATTAAAGTAAAGAAAGATTTCAAAGTTTAATTTGTTAAATATATTAGATAAATGCAAAAATTCGTGTCTGATTCTAATAAATGTTATTAGAAGAGATGTATGGCAGCATTTGATTATGTGTACATAATCTATATCTATGGAATAATGATGTATCAATGGTCATTTGGAAGCCTTGTTTTGAATTTACGTTGTAAAAAAAAATTTGTTAAATGAGCAAAAAAAATGCATTTATAGCATATTATTCTTTGAGTATTTGAGTACGGAAGGGTTTAACAGTTGGAACTGCCGTAAAAAACATTTAAGGTGTCTATTAGTATCATGCACCAGCAATTCGAACTGTTAAGAAACAGTTTGCAAAATTAAGACGTGATTTTCATCTTGATAATATTCAACGCAAACGTACTTAAAAACTAACAAAATGAGGGCCTTATCTTAAATTTTAATAAAAATGTATTCATTTGACGCGTTTTCACTCAAAATAAAAGAATCTGAAAAAAACGCGGCTTTCTCCTAAATTTTTTTATTTTGAGTAAATAAGTACATTTTTTATTAATATTTTAGGTGAGATCCTTATTTTAAATAAATACCGATAATGCTTTCTGTTTGGTGGGATTACAAAGAAATAATTTATTTCGAGTTGCTCTTGTTGGTTAAACGATTATTTCTCATATGTACTATCAACAATTTAAAGATAGCAATCCAAAAAAAGCGTTGAATTTTAGCCAATCGTAAAGTTGTTTTTCATCATGACAACAGAAACCACGCATTAAAACAAAACCAGATCTTACGCAAACTAAAAGAACTAAAACGGAAGTCTTAAAAGATTTTTATTGCAAAAATATGGTTTTTTTTAAGTGAATTTTTAGTTACCCAAAAAACCTCATATTCTCCTTGTTACATAATTATACTTTTTAAAAGGAAGGACAATACCATAATTTTTTTAAAAGTATGATTTTTTAGCTTTAAAACGCCGTATTTTAAAGTCCTCAAAAGTTTTTTTTTGCGAAGATATGATTTTTTAAAGAAAAAATGGATTTTTGAACAATTTTTCATTTTTGCTTAATGATTTCTTCTTTATAACTTCACAATAAATCATTTTTCGGCAATGCCGATTGTGCAGTCACATTTCGGAAATTCAAAACTTATTTGAAAAAAATATTGTTGAAAAATATTGATTGGAACCAAAGTCAAAGCTTTTCAAAGTTGAAATCTCCCAGACCGGAAATTGTATTTACATATTTTACGGGATCGGTGTGTTTAAGGCTTAATGAAATGTATTTTGACAATATAATTATATAAGTTTTGTGTGAATAAATAAGACTTTTCAATAAGGTTATTAACACAAATCCTCTAAACATTTTGCACATAAAAGTACTAAAGTAAAATTATGGAAAAATAATATTTTAAAAACTCACGTTTTCATCAAACACACGTCGTTCATATTTTTGCAAATGTTGCCGTCAACATGCTATTAAATGCGGACAGTAAATCGATGAAAACAATAGCCGTTATGTTGCTATCATACGTACATTCATTGCGTATAATCAGGGTTGGGTAAGTTAATAAACTTTTTTAACTAAATTAAGTTAAAGTTGATGGCACAGAAAATTAATTTGGTTACGTTAAAAGTTATATGAATAAAAAATTAACTCAGTTAAAGTTACATTAAAATTAAATTAACGTAAGTTAAAATAAAAGTCAATTTTCAAACCCATTATTTACATAAAATTAGAATATTGTAATTTTTAAAATTGTATTATTCTAAATAACAAACAATTATAGTATAAATTATCAAATAAATTTTTTCTTTTATTTATAATTTAAGTTTATATGAAGTAAAAAAGAAATATTGTTTTTTATACATAGATATATATCCTTTTACAATTTCTTTACATTTTATAATTAAATGATTAAAAATACGATTTTACGTATAAAATATAACCTTACATATAATATATCAATAAAATATAATCCTATTAAAATTTATTATTATTAAAGTGATTATTAAATTTAAATAAGAGCGTTATTTAAAAATAACGATCGGTTTACTTTCGTAATAAATCATCAAATAGCAAACTACCTGCACTAAACATTTATTTTACAAGTGCTGAGAATGATATTGATGTATTATACTGTCATTTATAAAACAGATAAAAAAAATTAACGTAGAAAAAAGTTAATAAGTTAATGTTTAAAAACAACTACTTAAAGTTAAAAATTAATGCATTTAATATTAATTCAATTAAGTTAAAAATTATTAACTTTTTAACTTTTCGCTTAACTTTTAACTTTTTAACTTTTCGCTTAATTTTTAACTTTTTAACTAGTTACTACCCAAACCTGCGTATAACGAAATCATAACATTAAGATGCTATCAACTTATCATCAAATTTAGGATTCACGTCAGAGCATTTTACACATAATGAGGAAACACCTTGTTTGTCGACATTTATTCTTACAAAGGTTGACAATAACATAACTTTTTGAACTCGTAAGCTATCTAAGAAGGGTTAATAAAAAAATTTTACATGCTAAATTAGTTTGAGTTATAATAATAAATCAAGCATGAACTTTTGCACTCGTCCAATATATAATACATATATTGTTGTTAAATTACCGGTATTGGTTGCGGATCATTCATGTGAGAGCCAAGATGTTCGAAAACTAAAGGCACATATTTGGGTACGTCATATGGATGAGCTTGAATGAAAGCGCACAATCCGAGCACACCACCATGACGTATGCGTATCGCTTCGTTCTTGTTTGCTAACGCGTGATGATTGGTAAAACTATTTTTATTTTGCAATTGAGTTTTCGCTTTTTTCTTGAACCTTTCCTGAAAGCATAATGACAATATTCAGGTCTTAAAAATAAAGATTAGAAAATTAGTGTTATTAGGTTTAGAATTAAAGGTAATCTCGGTGAAAAAAAATTGATATTTTATATTTAAAAATTTTTTCATAATTTAAATTTAGAAAGATTTTAAAAAAAAAAAACTTTTTCAGATATAATATTATAAGTTTTATTCAAAAATTACAAAAAAATTTTAGAGAGTCAAAATTATACAAAAATTAAAAAAAAATCATTTTCTATAGAAATTCTAAATAATTATACAAAAAATTCTATAAAAAATTATTATTATTCTGATAAAAAAATTTTCACATCTCACATTGTACAAAATTTTTCATATTTATAAAAAATGTAAAATATAATCATAGATTTTCAAAATTCAAAAATAAAATCAAGCATAAATAAAAACGGACTATTGGAAGTAATCGGCGCGGTTGTAAAGACGCAATTCCATTTGTAAAAATAAAATTAATTTATTGTAGAAACATTAAACGTTTCAAGTCTTCTTCAGCGATACAAAAAATATATACATTCGTTCAAATTACTGTTACGATCGAGAAGGTCATCTCATTCTTACACTCATGCTGTGACAATAACACCCGCATTTCCGAAATAAGAAAACAGACTTAATAAAGATAACTTTAATGTAAACACATGACAGATCGTTTGAAAAATCAAGACCACAACAACAACAACAACCGTTGACAGGGAACAATTATCTTCTGTCGCGCTTATCGATCGCCTCGCGCGAATCGATAATAGTTGCTTCTTCATTGCGGGCACGCAACACTGCCCCGTCCCGACAACTAACTCAGAGGGTTTCCAAAAGATTCCTCACGACTCCTTGCTCGTTCATATTCTTGATCTTAATTCTTGCGCGCTTCTTTCTTTATTCTTTGGACAAGGGGAGGAATAAGCTCTTGAGGACCCAACACTTTTAAGGCTCCCTATGTTCTCGCCTCGGCATTTGCCCTCAGCTCCTCGGGAAAAACTCGATTAAAAAACCGGGGCAAGACGGTCTTCTTTAGAAAATCGAAGAAATCAAATTCCGCAAAAGATGAAATTCTTTTCGTACCAAAGATGTCACAAATTTTCAACTAAAACAAATTAAAATCCGACAAGTATCATATTTCAAACAACATAAGCCTGCAAGAGAAAAACCTTTTAGTACAGAATTTACGTCCCCTACGTCTTAAATAAAATCCTGACATAAAATTCTCGCGCAAAATACTCTAATTTGACGACTTTCTGCTCTACCCTGGGCTCCTGCCTCAGGTTACCAAGCGTTGTCCTCCACAATTCAGAAGAAAAAGAATCGAAGCTCATTCTCAACTCCTGACAAAAGAAGAACCTTTAGAATTCTTCTATCAAGGCGAGGATTTTTTGAGAAGTATGACGACCTCCTGCTTTACCCCGGGCCACTGTCACGGGTTATCGAACGTCACCAGCGTCACTCCCAAAACCAACACCTTTCTGAGAGAAAAAGAAATTTTATACTCTCTTCTATTCTCCAGCTTTTGCCACGGGTAACCAAGCGTCATCCTTCGCGATTCAAACCAAAATGACGACCTCCTGCTCTATCCTGGGCTCCTGCTACAGGTTACCGAGCGTCGTCTTGAGCAATATCAAACAAAAATGACAACCTTCTGCTTTCACCAAAGCCTCTGCTTTAGGAAACTGAACACCATTCGCTGCAAATCCATTCCCTTGAGCTAAGCCAAGAAATGAAAACTAATTCTAAGCGTTTGAAAAAACCCAAGTCCAAGGTGAAGATTTATAGGAAAGCACGACGGCCTCCTGTTCTAACCCGGGCCACTGCCCCGAGTTACCGAATCATTCTCAAACCAACGCCTTTTTGGACGAAAAAAATCTCAGACTGTCTCCCTCCTTCCTGGGACGAAATCTCAATCCCAAAAAGAAAAAAATTCTAAGCTAAAACCGAAACTTTCTCACTCCCTCTATTTTACGAATTAAGAAATAGAAGATTAGAAGGAAACAACATGCCATACATCAATAAAAATCGTAAAAATCGAGAGAAAATAAAAATGGAAAATGCGCATGACAGTCGCGCGCATCTCGAAACAAAATTTACGCTGTTCGTTTCTATAATTCACTAAAGAGACATTAAAACTATTTTGGAACAATATTTAAGAAAAGCTTACTTGAGGAAAATACAGCAATATGCAATGATGTTCAAGATTTATAATTGTCGACACATCGACTTTGTGTATCAACATTTACGCTTATTGCTTTCTATTATTTATTTTTATTAAGAAAAAGGAAGACTATAGATGTAAATGCTGATATATCAAACCAATACCCAAAATTACAAATCTTAGTAAAACTACGTGAACCCAACGCGTCTAGCCCGTGAAATGCATGATTCCTCGCGTGAAAGGAGACAGCCTCAAGCAGCAAAATTTTCCCTTCCCATTTGTGAACAGATAAAAATAACTTTGCGAATCATTATGTACGCGCGTATTTCCGGTTTTTTTTGCGGCACTATTATTAGAAGGACTTAGCTGATTTATGTCCTCTCGAAGACATCGGAGTTCCTCTTCACGCTGTCGCAAAAGCGTCGCGAGATTTTCTTGGCGTTGTAACTATAGTGCGCTCTTCGCGCATCTGCTTAAACTCCTCTATCGCCGTCCAAAGAAGCGTCTCCACGCTCGATGTCTCACCTCCAATATTTCAAACGTTCGATCAGTTCCCGCTGTCGACGTCGTTTGCTTGGCGTCTCTCGAGGAACGTGTGCAAATTCCTCGGCGTAAGATATTCATGAGAACCATAGCTCGTCGTTTTTCTTTGCTTGTCCATTCTATCCCGAACAAGTCTCCAAAATGTTACGACCAGGAAAGTCGTTCTCACACACTCACGCTGTGACAATAACACGCGCACTCCCGAAACAAGAAGACAGACTTAGAGATCATGGTGTAAGTAGAAAAATAAACCAATGCGCATAATGGCAAAGGTCTAAAATCTTGACTAATCAGAGCTTGAGCTTTTATTTAAGCGCGCTGATTAAAAATATCAAAAATGAAGTTAAAAAATATATTATATATGTGAAATATAAAAAAATTATATTTATTAGGCATTTGGAATGTAAACTCATCACAGCTGAGTTTTAAATCTTTTTTTCTTTAACAAGCTTAAAGCCACTGTCTCCTCAAATTATGCTCTTTTGGAAAATAACATAACATTATATTGTTACCACGGCCAGTCCGGGTTTTGCAATTTTGCACGCAACACAATGGCATCTTCTGTACACTTTCAGTGTCACACTGGTATTTTAATCGCAAAAAATACTGATTTCTACGATAAACGATTATGATAAACAATAATATAGTCGCATTCAATGTGACAATTTCATTCAAATGAGCAGCCACATTGACTTTCGCATAAAAGCTCAAAGCGTGCTTGGCTGACTGTCCCCCACTACTTTTAGTCTACTGCGCATCCACCGGAACGATTCACCTTTCTTTTTACACCATGATAAAGATAACTTTAATGTAAACACATGACAGCTCGTTTGAAAGATCAAGACCACGACAACAACAGCAACCGTTGACAGGGAACGATCTTCTTCTGTCGCGCTTAACGATCGCCTTGCGCGAATTGATAATAGTCGCTTCCTCAGGGCGGGCAAGCAACATTATTTAATTCTCAGTCCGACTAGATCACTTCTATGTTTTTGATGAGTGTAGCATCTTCTAATTCAAATATATGCAAATAGGAAATTTATAAACTCTCCCTTACATCCACTTACAATAATAACACATCTATGAATTAAAAAACAAAATTGTCAAAAAGTGATTCACTCGTAAAGATTAAGAATATGTGCAACTTTGGATACAAAAATAAATAGAAAATTTATTAGTTTATCAATATGATAAAATAACTCGCTAATTTTAAAACGTATATTACGTGGTCTAAACGTGTGTTTTGCCTATTACATTTGTGACAAGTGAAACCATTACATTACCTAAATAAGAAATATCAAACAGTAAATGTATATATAGATAGAAAAAATTAAAATATAAAGTTGAGTGTAGTTATAATAGATAAAACGTGCTTCTTCCTCAAAGATCTGGAGGCTTTTTGAGCCTCTAGAAACGAGAATTGGCAATATCAAGATGCCCAAACCATTACACCATAATCCTCTTTTTCGGAAGGAAATCGAGGTCTTTGGCTTCACTGCTCGGGCCGCAAAAAGTACAATCTTTATAAAAAAAAGTCAGAGGCATCAAAAGACCTCATGTGATATGTTATCACGTGTTATCCTGTAGTATTTAGTGGCATTTATGTTAGCGGATGTATTTGAGTTCCTACTAGCGGGACTTTCGGTGCAAGTCGTCATCGTATGTGTTGCCTAAATTCCGCATAATTTCCCGTGGTTGTTGACTGCCACCATCTGCGGCGGTCAACACCGGGTCGCTTAACACCCTTGTAAATTTGCGGCAGGTCCAGGATACTTTATGATGAGTTCGGGTGTTCTTGCGGCAACGCGTTACATTCAGTATACTCATGATGACTGTGCTGTTAGATGCAGAGTGCCCTGATGTATTTGCTTCGTGCGCGTGCGCATCTGTATATGTGTGAGCGCGTGAGTGCTCGTAACTACCAGGTTATCAGTTCCTCGTCGAGGTTATCAGTTCCTTCATATGAGGTTTGTTTTGCTCTTTTTTTCTCACCCGATAGCCAACACGATGTATGGGTGATCGGGTCCGACAGTTCCTTTGGGGGCACCAGACATAATATACTTACAAGAGAAGTGCACAAAGTGATGATTGCAAATGAGTACAAATTATATATCGTTAGAAGAGTCTTGCCAAGTAGAGTTTAGCTATGCAACATTTCGCTTGAATAGCTATAGAGGGCGCTTGCGCAATAGAAGTTAAAGTTATATAGCGACTAATAAAAGTCCAAAAACGTTAAAATATCTCGAAAATAATCAATTATAGCAAAAAATATATAAGAAACAAAGTAGAGCTTAAAAAGTTTATCTAATGATAATAAAAGTTAATTTTAGGTAAAATTTTCAAATTCATAAAAGGATCAAATTAAACTTCTTTAATAAATCCCTCTATTTCTTTGCACATTATTTTAATTAATGTCAAAACGTTTTTAAAACACTGATCACAAACATTTTTTTGATGAAAATTTTTCGAATTATAAATCCTCAAGTTTAACAAGTATTGTCGGCATTAGCATGTGTATGTGTGTTCACGCTCGCACGAGCAGGCGAATCCCACGACTTGTCACTTCCGCAGTATTTTTTGACTCCAAAGACCACCTAAAATCAACTTTTGTTATCATTAGGCAAACTTTTTAAGCTCTATTTTGTTTCTGACATATTTTTTGCTATAATTGATCATTTTCGAGATATTTTAACGTTTTCGGACTTATATAACATGCTATATAACTTTAACTTTTATTGCACACAGCACTCTCTAGAGGCGCTATTCAAGCAAAATAGTGCACAGCTAAACTCTACTCGACAAGACCTTTCTAACAATATATAATTCGTACCCATTCGCAATTATCACTTCGTGCACTTCTCTTGTTAAACTACGATCTTGGGGTTTTTAAAAAATGGATGGTAAAGTTCAGATCAAAAAAGGCACACTCTGTTTCATAGTCGTGCATTCTTTTTCGTTAGCTCATGCATACAAAACGTACATACGTGTGTGCGAAAATTGAAAGACAAAGTGAAACAGATGTACGCTCTGTATGCATTCACCTACAAGAGAGAACGCACAGTCACGAAACAGAGTATGTTTTTTTCAGCGTAAAGTCTACTCTCACTCCTCGATCGCACAGTCTAGGTTTATTATGTCTATGGGAAAACCAATTCCCATAAAAAAACTCCAGTGATAGACTCATTGTTATCAATTCCTTCATATGGGGAGGTCAATCATCAACCTTACGTATAGGATTCGATGACAAGGAATAAAAAGTTACCAGGCACTCCAGGTCCAGCACGGACAGATCATTGTTCAATGGGTTATTCGGAGGGTTGACTCCCGGAAAAATCTGCGATCGCAGAAAACCCCATCGAGATCTGAAGTGCGTCGCTTGGCAAAGTACGTCTCTAAATGGAGATGCCAAGATTATCTTTAATTACTTGAACTTGCCTGAGAAAGGGGTTTTATTTGAAATCCCCTTCAAAAATGAAATGTGTTAATTCCGTGGTGAACTCTGAAAATTTTCGGAATTTGGGGCTTGGCGTGTTAGATGACAGAGCACTCAAGAAACACACAAGTGGGTCAGGAAAACCTCATATGAAATTTCAAACGCTTGCTGTGTGAAGACGGAATGAGATAAGAGATTCGAACTAGAGAGTAAAAAAAGTTTGAAATCTTTCGATTGATATAGTAGATCAACTTTATTGGTAAACTAGAATTCGAACGACACGGCAGCAAAGTTTTGTTGGGGGTTTCTGGGGCTGCCATTGTGTGAGTAAAATTTTTTTGTGAGTAACTATATATATAAAAAAAAACACTAGAAAAACACATTTGAATAAGTGCATTTGTATATGTTACTTGCATATACTTTGACCAAAGTTAGAATACTATATAATACAAAAGGGGGGCTACTGCGCAGAGTCCGAAACATATCATGAAACACATCAGAATGGTTTTTTTAATTTTAGACGCTTTGAGTTAATTAAAAATACCTCATATTCGTCTTGTTACACAATTATACTTTTTAATAGGAATAACAATAAAATAATTTTTTTCGAACGTATAACTCTTTAGCCTTAAAACACCGTATTGTAAAGTCATTAAAAGATTTTTGTTGCAAAGATATGGTTTTTTAAAGAAAAAATAGCTTTTTAAACAATTTTTTATTTTTACTGAATGGTTTTTTTTATAACTTCATAATAAATCATTTATCAGCAATGCCGATTGTGCAGTCACATTTCTGAAATTCTAAACTTTTATTTAAAAAAAAGATTGTTAAAAAATATTGATTAGAATCAAAGTTATAGCTTTTCAATGTTGAAAAAGTTTCCCAAACCGGAAAATGTGTTTATGTATTTTACGAGATTGTTGTGTTTAAGGGTTAATAATCCTCAGACATTTTCTGTACTTGCTATTGCAAAGTCGTGGAGGGACGGCTGGAGATATGTAAGCTTTTGACGACTATTGGGGCGTGGACTGAAAGACTCTGACTTCGATAAGAGATTGGGGAGGTCCTTTTTACTGGTAGCAGTGCTCATGTTACCCGTCGAAAATGCTATAATGTCACTCACAAGGAGTGGGCAAGAACTGTAAAATGTCAAATGAGATGAGTCATAGCTCATTCAAAAGGGAGGAATAAGTATATTAAAAGTGTAAAAGGATTAGTGTGAATGGGCCGTACTTTTTAAAAAAATTGAAATTAAAGTTTAACTTTGGGACGTTTGTATTTTATGGCTCCTGACTCCTCAGCCGAGAACTCCGCGTTGACGGTAGCGACATTTCGTCGCGGACAAAATTAGAACTAATATACGTGAAACGTGACAGATTGACGATGAGATGTTGTCGCGCATGTCATTTTGTTATTATGTGTTTCATTGTGAAAATATGACTTGTCTCGTATTTACTATATTCGTAAAAATGGACCGCGAGTAAAGTTTCTTTGAATTTTATACATAAAAGTACATTTTTCACTCCTTTCAATAGCTATCCGTGTGTTTTCCTGTCTGAATACATGTCACTTTACGTGCTTTTTACGACTATTTACTGACTGCTAGGCGAAAAAAGAATAGTCGTGACCGATATTTAGAAGTGTTTTAAAGCCATCTGATTAGTCTGTTTTATCCAAATTGGCATTATTTAGAAATGGCACGTCGGACAAAATTACGTACCCATGTGTTTTCCTGTTTCAATTGCTTCACTTTACATGCTTTTTACAACTATTTACTGACTGTGAGGCGGAAAAAGAATAGTCGTGACCGATATTTAGAAGTGTTTTAAAGTCATCTGCTTAGTCTGTTTTATCCAAATCGGCTTTATTTACAAATGGCATGTCGGACAAAATTACGTGTCATTTCACGCAATTTCTCGCTTCTGACGTCACGACTTCAATATGACCGCGGCGAGTACTCAGGAGCCTTAAGTACTAGAATCTTGAAGCAGTATCTAAAAAAGCGTTGTGGCTGAGAAGGCTAAGTGCTAGCGTTACACTTTTCCCTCCGCGGCGAACCGGGTTTGAATCTCCGCAGTATCATTTGCTTTTTTTTAAATTTTTTGCTATTATTACATTTTACAATTACATTATCTTTATTATTTTTTAAATTAATAATAATGTACTTATATATAATAATAAAATTAAGCAATTTTTTATTAATAAAAAATTAATAAAAATATTTAATAATTATTTACTATAATAAAATTATTTATAAATGTAAATAATTAGGTTTTAGCAAGCATATTTATTTCGTAAAATAGTACACTTTGAGAGTTTCTACAATATCATTAATTATAAAACCATAATTTACTCGTAACTAATTTACTATGGTCTTATGTACTAATTTACTATGTAAGTACATTACTATTAATTTAAAAAATAATAAAGATAATGTAAATGTAAAATATAATAGCAAAAGACTTAAAAGAAAAATGATGCAAAGATTCGAACCCGGTCCGCCGCGGAGAAAAAAATGTAACACTAGCCTTCTCAGCCACGACGCTTTCTTGGATACTGCTTCAAGATTCTAGTACTTTTTCTAATACAAACGTCCTAATGTTAAACTTTAATTGCAATTTTCTTAAAAAGTAAGGCCCATTTGCGCTAACCCTTTACATTTTTAATATACTTGTTCCCCCCTTTCAAATGAGTTATGACTCATCTCATTTGGCATTTTACAGTTCTTCCCCACTCCTTGTCTGTCTGAGAATATCTTTTAAAAAAGGGATGTCTTCGGTTTCTTTTCCAGACATCTATGCAAAAACGCTCAGGGGTGGAAGGTCTTCTCGAATCTTTTCATAAGATTGATGGTGGATATTTTTCCTTGGAGTCTTAAGGGTCCTTTCCTCATTGGGAGCATTTCTGTTCCCTGGAGAGTTGAAGATTTTCCCTGTAGTTTCTAAGTGATTTTCGGTATTCGCCGGGGCGCAGGCCCTACCATCTTTTGTGGCGAGGCCAGTACTTCCGTTGCAGAGGTTCGGTATGTTTGGTAGATGAGGCGAGCTCTGGAAACGCCAAGTCCTCGTCTGCTGCCCTTCCCCATCGACAACGCCAACGGATTTTAGATTCTCCCACATCTAGCTCTAGTTTTAGTGCTGGGAAAGACGAGGATATTGGACATGGTGGTGGTTTCCGATGTCAGGCACTGTTGGCATTTTTCTGATATAATTTCAGGGAAAGTTTAGCTATCTCTTTCATATTTGCATATGTTTTAATTGGAGGATTCCACGCCGCACATTAGGAATCTACAGTGACTCAACCTAGTCAGATTGAGGATAATTTAGCGGAATGTATTTTTTGTATTGCTGAAGAAGACTACAAAGAGAATCAAAACATATGACGTATCTACAATAAATTAATTTTATTTTTTTAATTTGTACCTTTACAACCGTATGTAATTTACCGATAACTGTCATTGATCCGTTTTTGTGCTACTTTATGAAGATTTCAGAATAAAATACTTTAAGCTTCTTTTCAGAACTTATGAGTTTCTTTCAAAAATAATCAATTAAAACTTTAAAAAATTTTAAATCTGAGATTTTCTAAAAAAATTATATAAAAATTTAAAACATTTTATAAAGAATTCTAAAAATAATTGTTATTTGTCTGAGAAATTTTCATTAATCTAAAAAAAATTGTCGTAATATCTTCATAATATTTCGTACTTTTAAGAACTTTTCTTATTTTAAATTTCTGAAAATTTCTAAATAAAATACTTTAAGTTTCTTCTTAGCTTCTATAAGTTCTTTTCAAAAATTATAAAATAAGAAATTTTATAAATTTTAGGACATTTCAGAATTTACGTACATGAAATTAAAAAAAGTTTTCTTAGCATTTCTTAACATGTTCCTTCGCCACATAAAAATTCTGATTCTTTAATTTGTAAGATCTCTACATTAATTCCTGAACAATCATCAGTAAATAACTGTTCAAGAAAAATATTAAAATAATAAAATTTCAAAATAATAAATTGCAAATTAATTTATATTTTTTTAAATCCAATCTTTATACAGATTTGATTAAAATACCATTTTTACTTGAAAATGTAAATATATTAATTGTAAGTAAAAACGATAAATAATTTAATGAACATATCTACAATAAAAATTTACTAATAAAATATTTAACGGAATTTAATTAATAAAATATGTAATATTTACTAAAAATATGTATTATTATTTTTAAAACGAAAAATTTATATGCTAATTATTTATAGGCATTGGTCATTAATTGCCAATTATTTACTGACATCTTTCACGTCTTTCAATTTTTTAATAAAAATTATTCTTTTTCTTATATTTTAAACGTAACATGCCATTTTTAAGAAATATATAAACAACTACAATATTAAATGGTTTTTTCTTACACACTATAATTTACAATATACATTGTGAATTTCTTCTTTGTGTATTGATTGGTGAAGTAAACCAATAAAAAATGTGAGAAATTTACTAAAAAGTCCAAATGTTTACTTTGGAACATTTTGATCAGTGATTTCACAAAATTTCAATAAAATATCATTAATGTGTCATTACAAACTATCTATAAGTTTTAATCGCAATTTTATCAAAAATTCATTACAATTTCAATAAAATTTCCTTATTTTTAAAATAATATTAATAATTTTTTATTAGAATTTCATTATAATTTTTATCAAATTTTCATTAAAACGTCATGTTTATTGATTAAACGTAGAAAATAATCTTTTCAACAAGATGTAACTTTTCAGAATTTCTGTATAATTTAAACATAACATAAAATTTATGCAACAATGTCATCAAAATTTCATAAAAATTTTTTTACCAGGCTTCTAAGAAATTTTTTATCAAAGAATTTTTATTTTTATCAAAGAATTTTAAAAACTTACCAGTAACTCCTCTTGGTCTGTGATAAATGTGCAGTGCAACAGTCCGCCGAGCACTTGACTTGCCTTCTCCCTAACTTCCACACAATTATCTTCCAGTAAGCACAGAACAATATCTTTAACGCTATTAACCCAAGATACGTCGCTGAGAACTATACTCATATTATGAAAGATCAGTACTTGGAGAAATTCCAGACTAGAAAATCTGGTAGACCAAGATGAGTGCTCGGATACGATTTTCACCGCAGTCAATGCCATCGACATGTCCTCCGGCAACGTGAATGCCTGTGCGAGCGTCGCCAAAGTGCGCAAACACGATTTGTTGAGTTCCTCGTCTGCTTCCGAGCTTTCCAACTGACATATGATCGGAAATATTCGGTAAAATCCCGGCGTTGTAGTGTAGTGCGCGGGAGACAGACTGATCGTGATCCACTTACAAACGGTCTTCAGCATTCTTATAGGCATTGCTTGCTCCTCCGTCTTGGATCCCGATGTTTCCTTTGACTCATCAAACGAGACGTCAGCCACTTTCTTCAGTAAATTCTCTTCCTTATCAAGATTGCTTGGATTAATCGCATCGTTGCCTTTTACAAGCTGCTCCAGATTCGGAACAATCTTATCGATTAAAGTTTGCGTTCGCGGGGTTACGGTGTCAGTTGCAATGTACGGGAACCTTAGATCAGCGTTGAAGATGGTGACTAACACAGAACCTAGCCGCTCTCGGACGTTCTGGAAAGGATTCGTGAGTAATCGATTTTCAAGACGTCTCAGCAGGCGTTGCATCAGCTCGGTCACTCGCCAGGACTGCTGAGCCAGAGCAGACTGCAGTACATAAAGACGGCCACACTCAACAAACGAATCCTTCAACGGCGGTTCTTCCATCAGGCACTCAAGTAGCCAGTGGTGCCGATTTGGATCCCGGTGCTGTTGCATCGTCGCAAAACACACGCCCCAATCAACAACGGTTTCCTCCGTAAGGTTCGCGATCGCGGTCCTCACGATTGGCAACAATGCCCGCCACAAATCGCACGTCATCTGGAACGGCCAGTGCTTAGCGCCTCGCACAATCCCGGCCGCAAACTCCGCGGCGCATCGCTGGCTACTTTCGTGTTTATCCGCTACCAGCCGCTGCAGATGAGGCAAAAAGTGTTTCAAGTGGACGATCCCGTGGTTGCGGAACAAGCCCTTGAACAGGAAGCACCGTAGCGCGCTAAACTTATCCTTGCCCTTTTTTTCTTCCAAGCTGAAAAAGTTTATGAGTTTCTCGATATTTTGCGAATTGTTGAAAAAGGTGTAGACCTCCCGCTCACAATCCGTTAGCTCACGTGTCTCCGGGTCGAGACTGGGTTGCTGGGATGAGGGCGCATACACCTCTAGAGTCTTTGGCCAACCGTAATAACCAATATACGGCTGGTGAATGTATCTGGACTCATCCCACTGTTCAGCGGTTAAGGGACGAGTTTTGTAATTGTACTGAAGCCAGGCATTGTCAGCTCTTACACCGGGCATGACATTTCGCGATTCTTCGTTTTTTTCCGTGCTTTCATTAAAAAAGCTGCATACATCAATCGTTACCTTTAAAATAAAAAAGCGAATGTTTTAATATATAAATAAAATTTAAAAAATCTAAAGATATTTCAGATTCTTTTAATCTTTATAACTTTAAAATTAAAAAAAATTAATATTATGAAATATTGTAAACACTTTTTCATCAAAAAAATATTAATAATTAACATGAATTTTATATATATACATATACGTATGTGTATCATAGAATTAACATAAATTATATAATGATAATTATAAATTGATAATTATAAATATTAATACAGATGCATGGTCGACTAATAACTACTACAAAACTATACGTGCATGCGATGGGCTGCAATATCTTCATCACCAAGTCGGTCACGCTCAACATGCTTGTGATGATTAAAGGAAAAACTGAAACAAATTATACGTTGATGTTACGTAATAAGAATTTTACATGGTGATTCTAAATGCGCGTGATTCTAAATTCCAACTGTATAATTTTTAATTATAAAGTAGACTTACAAAAGTAAAGCACAGTTATCATTAAAAATTACAGTCATATTTTAAATCATTACGTGAAATTTTTATTGCGTAACATTAAAATATAATTTGTTTCAGTTTTTCCTTTAATCGCATGCATGTTAAGCATGACCGACTTGGTGATAGAGATATTGCAGCCCACCGCACATACAGTTTTGTAATAATTATTGTTAGTCAAGCATGCGTCTATCTTAGTGTATTTGTAATTATCATTATAATTGTTAATATATACATACACTTAACATTAACATACATTTTTTATACCATCAAGCCCCCCTTTCAAATGAACTATGGCTCATCTAATTCCGTATTTCGAAATTCTCGTCATCTCCTTGTAAGATATAGTTAGCGGAACGTTTCGGACGTACTTGTCCTTCTTCAGTCGCATTAATTTACATTTCTAATGTCGAATTACTATACTTAAACATAAATCTACATGAACGTATAACTATACTAATTTTGTCCATTATGTAAAAATCATCATAACTTTATTCGTCAGTGTAACGCGAGAATAGTCTGAATCCATGGTCCACTGTGAGGCAACGTCTCGATGTTCCAAATCTCTCTATTGAAATGTAATAATTTAAATAAATAATAGTAGTTTAAATACTAATTTAACTAAATGAAATAATTTAGATAAATAAAATGATTCAAGAATGTAAAAATTGTTAATATGGTCCCAATAATTTAAATAGACTAAGAAATACATTAATAATTTAAAAACTTACAAATAGTATATCGCATAGATAAAGTACTGTGCTTGTTCGTTTCGTGCGGAGCTAACTACACGACTAAGTATGAAAAGCTAGTCAAGGAGAACGTGAAGCGGATAATATAAACTATTTATTGTCCTATTATTAGTCTATTTAAATTATTGGGACCATATTAAAAATTTTTACGTTCTTGAATCATTTTATTCAACTAAATTATTTCATTCAGTTAAATTAGTATTAGTTATTTAAACTACTATTATTCATTTAAATTACCAAATGTACAAGTATAAAATGCGGATTTTTTTTCCAAAAAGACGTTAAATTTGGAAGAATGATAAAAAGTAATTTATGCAAAGAAAGCACATTTTTCGCGACATGCTGGGACAGTTGATAACATGACTGTAAATGGACAATCTTTGGGGTGGGGAATATTGGCGTCCGTGGACGGTAAAATCAATATTCTCGTACGGTTCGCATGTGCAAACGTGCTTTTGTCAAGAAACTGTGAACGTTTCGTGGCGCATGCGCTAAGGGTAAGGTCAAATACATGAGCGAAAATAGTATATTGATCTCTTATAACCGGAACAGGCAGTGACAGGAAAACGCGCTTGTTTTCCCTTAAATGCCGCAAGAAACATACTTTTTTTGCATAAAATAGTATGTAACATGGGGCCGAGCGCGTTCTCAATTTCGGATGCTGTTTTCAGCACGAGGTGCAGCTACGCGCGCAAAGCGCTTCGTACTAAAAACATCATCCTCAGACGAGAACGGCAAAACTCGGCCCCATGTTGCATAATGTACTATTATTCAAAGTATACTCCATTGTTAGTTATACATTTGTCCCATCTTTCATAATTTGTGAATACCACCAATAAAAATCATCCCCTTTTGCCGCAATCCATTCATCGAGTCATTTTTTCACATCTTCGTACAAACCAAAGCGCTGCTCAGCAAGTGCGTGACCCATCGATGCAAATAAATGGTAATCGGAAGGAGCCAGGTCTGGTGAGTAAGCCGCGTGGGCTAGCACTTCCCAGCTAAGTGCTTCCAACGTGTCGCGAACCGGTTTTGCCATATGTGATGGAGCATTGTTATCGAGAAAAATAATCTTTTGTTGCCTTTTTTAATATTCTAGTTATTTTTCGAGTAACGAACGGTTCAAATCGATCAATTGTTGTTGGTAGCGTTTGATATTAACCGTTTCATCAGGCTTTATAACAGTTGATATATATCACATCCTTCTGATCCCACCAAATACGAAGCATCGTCTTCCTGCCAAAACAATTCGGTCTTGCGGTTGATGTGGATAGTGCGCTTAGGTCTACCCATAATTTTTTGCGCTTGGGATTATAAAAATGAATCCACTTTTCATCCCCAATAACAATACGATGCAATAACAACTTTCTTTTGTATCGTTCGAGCAAAATTTCACATGTATTTTTGCGCCTCTCCATCTGCCTCTCGTTCAACTCATGTGGTATACATTTGCCGACCTTCTGAATCTTTCCCATCTCTCGTAGACGATTGGAAACAGCTTGTTGACTAACTCTCACTTACTCTGCGAGTTGTTTTTGTGTTTATGAATCGTCTTTGTCCAACAATACTTGCAATTCTACATCTTCGTATCTTTTTGGTGGTTTTCCGTGTTCCTTATCTGCAACATCAAAATCACCACTTTTGAAACGCCGAAACCATCGTTCACACGTATCTTACGATGGAGCATGTTCGCCATAAACTTCTCGAAGTAATCAGTATAATGCAGCAGCAGTTTTCTTCAACAAAAAAAAAAAAATTAACACTGTCCGCAAATGCTCTTTATTTGGCACAAATTTCGACATATTGAACACAGTAAAACAATACTATACAAACACTTTTTGAATTTATCACTTGTGCACGTTGACTTTTGTTGATGGCACAACCAAATGGCATATACACATATCAAATCTTTATACTACACACTGCATTGGTGCACCATCTGTTATCTCAAATCCGCATTTCATACTTGTACACATGGTATTATTGGCTGTACAACTTAATTCGGTCCGTTTTTTTTTGCTTGAAAAACGCATTTATTTGAACGATAAAACAAATTAATACCTTATTCAAAGTGTTGTCCATCGTTATTCACTAGTTTTTCCCATCTTTCTAGCAATTTATGGATTCCGTCGCGGAAGAAGCGTTCATCTTTTGAAGCCAAGAATAAATTGAGCCAATTTTTGATACCCTGTTCTGAAGTGAAGCATATTCTAGCCAGATATCTATACTAAACCTAGATCGCCCAGTTCGGCTGAATAGCTGTGTCCGGGAGGATTTCCGGATTCGGCCATTTACCCAACAAAAAAATTACTCCGACGCATGTGTTAATGCGTATGTGTTGTCAGTTGAGCCGGTTGAAAAAAAAAAATATATATATGTTTGTAACTTACGAGTTTTATGACATTCTAAGATTATATTTCAAATAAGCATTACATACACGTTTTAGATTTCCTGTAAATCAGTCTGAAATATTGCAAATGTAGATTGACGCAATTAGAAGAGAAAGTTTTCAACCAACCAAAAATCATTTTATTTCCAGTGCGTATTTTAAAGCTGAGGACAATATGGATAGACCAAGCACAAGTGGCGTGCTTGGTATAATTTTTAAGGTTCCTGCTCCTGCATTCATACTTACAAGCGGCCATTTTGTTGTAGGTAATATAGTTGAAACCAGAAATTCTTCCTGCTTCAATACTGTCATATGCTAATGGCACAGGTTAGCAATCTAGATTTAGTATAGATATCTGTGATTCCAATCAAAGCGTTCTGTATCGATCAAAACAAATGATAGTCGGAAAGGGCAAGGTCTGCGCTATAAGGCGGATGAGCCAAAACTTCCCATCCGATATTTTCCAAATAGTTTTTAACCAGAACAGCAACATAAAGCCGAGTGTTGTCATGATGAAAGATTATAGACTCGTGTCTGGTTGCATATTCTGGACGTTTTTCGGCTATAGCTCGCTTTAAACAGATCAATTGTTGCCTGTAGAAGTTTCCCGTGATGGTTTGACCAGGTTTTAGCAACTCATAATGGATCACACCTGTCTGATCCCACCAAATAGAGCATTACCTTGGCACCATAGATATTCGGCTTCGACGGTTGGCCGGACTTTACATACAATTTTTTGGGTTTCAAGTTGTCGTAGTGAATCCATTTTTCGTCCCCGGTAATGATTCGATGCAGAAAAAACTTCTTTATGTATCGTTCAAACAACATTTCGGACATGCAAAATTGTCGTCCAATATCTCTCGGTTTCAATTCGTATGAGACCCAATTTTTTTGCTTTTGGATGTATCCCGCGGCTTTGAGTCGTTTCGAAATAGCTTGTTGAGTAACTTCCAATGTTTTTGCAAGCTCTTCTTGCGTTTAACATAAATTTTGATCAAGTAATGTTCCTAATTCTTCATCTTCAAACTTTTTCGGTTGACCCAAACGCTCTTTGTCTTCCGTACTAAAATCACCACTTTTAAATCGTCGAAACCATTCTCTGCAAGATTTATCCGATGGTGCAGATTTACCATACACTTCCACAAGCATTTGACGCGCTTCAGCTACACTTTTCTTCCAATTGAAAATCAAAACTTCTCGCAAATAATGCTTATTTGGAACGAAACTCGACATTTTCAACGCATTAAAAATTAAACTTGTTGTACAAAACTCAAAGACTTGTAAACAATATTTGGTTGATAGATGTTGACACTTCACGATACAGCAAAAATCAGCTATCGCCATCAACCATTTATAGCACCTAAAGCCATCTTTTGAAAACGGATCGAACCAAGTTGTACATCCAATACATTTCAATAAAGAGACTCAGAACATCAAGACGTTGCTTCACAGTAGACCTCACATGGATTCAGACTGGTCTCATTACATCGACAAATAAAGCTATGCTGATTTTTACATAATGGACAAAATCAGTGTAGTTATACGGTCATGTAGATTTATGTTTAAGTATAGTAGTTCAACATTAGAAATGTAAATTAATGCGGCTTAAGAACAAGTACGTCCAAAACGTTCCGCTAACTGTATGTCAACTTGGTTGTCAAGATTAAGATTAATTGTAACTCAAAAAACAGTTCATTCTCGGCTTTATATTATTCATATTTTATTGATACAAACATAAAAAAATTGGTAATAAAATTGTATTTTACACACAAACATCTAGTGTCAATTCTTTATTGGTATTACTTTTGAACATTTTATTAAGTTCTATGAGCCAAATATTGTTAACTTACTTATTACTTATTGATTGTATTCTAGTTTTGTTGTTACTGTATCTCTCGTAACATTTTAAAGAATTTTTCAAAAATTGATTAGAATTTCCCCAAAAACACCTTAAACTTCTAATTTTATAACTTTTGTTCAAAAAAATTCTAGAATAAAAAATTTTAAAATATTTTAAAATTTATTGTATAAAAATTTTTAGAAAAGATATAGATATTCTCAGCACTTCTAAAAAGTATCTAATTATAAAAAATAAAAAAATTTGAAAAATTTTCTAAAAAGTTATACTTTTTTATTATTTCGAAAAAATCTTCCAATTTATAAAAAATAATAAAAATCTGAGAAATTTTCTGTTATAAAATTATACACAAAAATCTAGAAAATTATAAAAAATTCTGAAAAATTATATAAAGAATTTTAAGAAAATTTTTCACTATAATTGCTATATAAAAATCTGACAAAATCTGTATACCTTTATATGCTTTCGTTTTTGTTGCTTCAACATAAACGTCACTACTCTGGTAGCGATCTTCCTCTCCTCCAAAGAATCGTGTATAAGTGCTTGCAAAAAGTAACGTACTAATTTTGCGGAGTAGGGTTGATTCGGATGCACTAAATCTTTTATGAAGGTCATCGCCATTAATCTGTGCCGCCAATGAAGAGGTTCCTCGAGTATACAACGCAAAAGCTCGTCGAGTAGATTATTATACGCCGCCAAATTAGACCGATTGAGTTGTTTCAGTTTCTGCGCACCCTCTTCTATTTCGTTTTGGTCAGGCTGCGGCAGAGCCGGCTGTGGTAAATGTTTCCATAATGTGCGTGCAGCTGCTAGACACGTGTCGGATATCTTGAGCTCGAGTGTATTCAAACAAAAATTTTTATTTATAGTGTCTACGATGCCCTGTTTTAAGCGAATCACTGAGAGCTTTTCGGACGGTTTGGAAAGCACAATGGCTGGCCCTAATGACACCATAACATTCAAATCTCCTTGTGTGATGATGGAGGAATGTTGTGAGCCAAGCAACAAATATAGAACACCCTGTTTTGGATAATTTTATGATAATTTAATCTGATATTTTTTCCAGAAATATTAAATTTGAAATATTTATAATTATTATAAATATTTATTATAAATTCTTGATAACATGAATAATAAATAATAGCTATTAATATTTTAAATAAACAAAATAACTATATTAATTACAATTACATTAATTATAACTGCAAAATACTTATTATAATTTCAATGATAATTTAAACTAGAATAACAAAGAATTATTGTTATTAACCCTTAAACACACCGATCCCGTAAAATACGTAAACACATTTTCGAGTCTGGGAGACTTTTTCAACTTTGAGAAGTTATAACTTTGGTTCTAATCAACATTTTTCGAAAAACTTTTTTTCCACATAAAAGTTAAGAATCTCAGAAATATGATTGCATCGGCTTTGCTAAAAAATGATTTGTTGTTAAGTTGTACAAGAAAAACCATTAAGCAAAGATTAGAAAGTGTTTAAAAATCCACTTTTCCTTTAAAAAATCATATCTCCGCAACAAAAAACTTTTAAGAACTTTCAAATACGGTATTTTAAAGCTAAAGAGTCATACTTAAAAAAAAATATGATATTGTCATTCCTTTTAAAAAGTATAATTAGGGGAAACCAGGGCTATTCGTTAGACCTTTTGCTCTTTTGTGTCTCCTGAGTCCTATATTCATTAAAAAAAAACATTGGACGATTTGAAAGGTTGAACCTTCCCCTTCACAATGCCGGTGTAGAACATGGAAGTATACTTGCTTTAAAGTACATATAA
The DNA here is from genome assembly GCF_016802725.1 of Solenopsis invicta. Classification (NCBI taxonomy): domain Eukaryota; kingdom Metazoa; phylum Arthropoda; class Insecta; order Hymenoptera; family Formicidae; genus Solenopsis; species Solenopsis invicta. Next base: position 12,004,484 of record NC_052679.1, read on the forward strand.
AAATGTCAACCAAAAATTACAAATAGCTTCAAACCCGGGGTAATTCGTAACTAGTCCGGGAATATCTCGAAATTTATGTTTCAAGTTGAAAAACTGCAAAAAAGCTGTTGTTAAGACTTTCTTTTATTTAAAAAAGGATATAGGTACACAAAAAACAAATGCAAACATACACGTTCGCATGTCTTTTTATGCCATCGGTGTGACAGATTTTCTAACCTCACAAGTATCAATCTTTAACACTTTATAACTTTTTACCTGCTTAAGAGCGACGATTTTATATTCATATTCATGTTCTATGTACTAAAATACACAATATTATCAAGTTTGAACTAAATCAATGAAGAACTTTACCTCAATGCTTAACTCTGCGTAGCGCAGATGTTCGTAACACAGCCAAAGGGTTAGGGTTACTCAACTTAGGTTAGGTGCTGTAATCAGTATTAACCCCCGGTAGTACGAATAGCTCTAACATCAACTGTGCGTATTATTGCGTATGATCGACAAAAATAGACATCACACAGCAAAAAGTAAACACAAAATGTTTCAAATACATTCAACTGGACACGATACATTCAAAGTTTTCAAAAAAACCTTATTATCTTACTTAAATGCTGACTATCAAAAATTACTTCAGCTGTCGCAAAACACATTTTTCACTACTACAATTTCAATATGACGCTGTTGCCAACAAAACTTTGTTAGCAACATCGTTACATTAGAACGTGTTTAAAGTAATTTTTAATATGTACCCATAAAAAGATATTTTCAATTATCGAATTACCCCGTCTAACAATTTGCCCTGGTCTCTCCTATATAACAAAGAGAATATGAGGTATTTTTTAGTGTTTAAAAATTCACTTTTTAAAAAAAAAATCATACCTTTGCAACAAAAAACTTTACAATACGGCGTTTTAAAGAATCATACTTTCAAACAGAAAAAATTGTCACTGCCATTTCTAAAAATATACTTACGTAACAAGGCAAATATGAGATATTTTTGATTAACTCAAGGTGTCTAAAGTTGAAAATTAATATATTTGATAATATATTTAGGACCCTACGCAAAAGTCCTCTTTTTCACGGCACTATAGTATTTTAACTTTAGACAGACTAACATACGCGTACATCTGTTTGAACGTGTTTTGTCCAGTTTTTTTACATAAGATTACTCACAAAAAAGTTTCATTCATACACTATATGGGTCCATTGACCTTAACAAAACTTTGTTACCGTGCCATCGGAATTCTAGTTGACCACAAAAGTTGATCAACCATATTAATCATAAGAGAAAATTTCAAAATTTTTTTCGTTCTGTCCGAACCTCCTATCTCATTCCGTCTTCACACAGCAAGCGTTCGAAACTTCATATAGCGTCTCTCAGACTCACTTATGTGTTTAAGGGTTAATACAATAAACAATTTAAAGGAGGAAATACAGAGGATATTGAGGGACGGACAGAAGAAGAATAAAGAAGAAGGAAAGAGAGGGTGATGGAATTTGGAATGTAAAAAAAGTAAAAGAGTGAGAAAGAAGTTGATGAAAAAAGGAGACAAGGAGGAAGGATATAGAAAAGTTAAGAAAGAGCACAAGAAATTATGTCAGAGAAAGGAGAAAAAAGAGAGGTGGACAGAGGTGGTAAAAAGAACGAGGACAAAGAGACAAGTGTGGGAGGTGATAAATAGAGAAAGAAGGCAGAGAAAAAATATGAATGAGGGATAAAGGAATGGGTGGAGTACTTCAAGGGGCTGCTGAGGGGAGTGGAAGAGAAAGTAATGTAAGGGATGAGAAGAGAAAAAAGGGAGAATGAAGAGGAGCTAACAAGAGAGGAGAGTAATAAGAAGGATAAAGGAGGGAAACGCGGCGGGGGGACGAGATACCGGGGGAAGTATGGAGGTATGGTAAGGGAAGAATGGAAGAAGCTATATAGAGGATATGTGATAGCGTTTGGAAAGGGAAAGAGTGAATTGAGAACTGGAATAAAGGAATAATCGTGCCGATAAGGAAAGGGAAGAGAAAAAAAAGTAGAAGACTATAGGGGAGTGACCCTGATAAACGATATATGAGGGGAAAAGGGCTTGTGGTCGGGCTGGGAAAAAGTCAAAAGTAATGAGGTTTAGAAAGGGTGGGAGGAAAAGAAAGAAGATGGAGGGAAAAGAGGTAGAAGTAAAAAAATTTAAGTATTTAGGGTATATATTCCAAATAAATGTGGGACAGGGAAGCAAGTCAGAGACCGGATAAAGAGGGATATTGCGGCAATGGGACAGGTGTGGGGTATGAGGAAAAGAAAGTTCAGAAGAGAATGGAGAAAATAGGTATGAATGTTTGACGCTATGATATGGATAGTAATGGCATACGGAGTGGAAGTGTGGGGATGGGGGAAAAAAGAGCAAGTGGAAAGGGCACAGAAAAAATACTTAAAATGTGTACTGGGGGTAAACTGGAGAACGCCGGGGTACATAATAAGAGAGGAACTGCAACTGGAGAAATTGAGAACAAGAGCGGGCAAAAGGGCGTGCGGGTTTGAGAGGCTGGCGGAAGGGAGGGGAAGTAAGTTGGCGGGGTGCTGGGAGGAAATGAGAGGGAGAATAAAGAGGGGGGTAAAGTTATCGGAGTGGAAAAGGGAAAGAAAGGAATTCTTTGAGGAGAGGGGTAGAGGGATTATAAAAATGGAAGAAAAGAAAAAGACGGGGAGTTTAATTTCAGGGAAGTAGAGGAGAGAGATGAAGAAGATCAGAGGAGGGAGATGGGATAGAATAGTGGAATCGAGATACAATAGATGGTATAAAAGAGTGAAGAAAGAAAGGATTCCGGGCTATTTAAAGAGGTGAGCAGAAAGTAAATGGGAAAGAGTAGCAAAATAAAGAATAAGGGAGGAAGTAAGAGAGGGGATGTACTGGGAAAACAAGGAGGACAGACTGTGTAGGATGTGTGGAGGAGAGGAAGAGACGTGGGAGCATGTGGGAGAAATCGGCAGATGGGAAGCAAGGGAGACATGGGAGGAGTGAGTGGGAAAGGTACTGTGAGAGAGGGGAGGGAGAGGAATGGATGAAAAAATTGGAGAAATTCAGGGAGGGGAGTAGAATAGAAACGGGGGTAGTGGAGGGAGAGAACGGGTGATTAGCGGGATTGTAACAGGGTGAAGGAGAAAGAGGGAAGGGAAAAAGGTTGAAAGAAAGAAACAACAGAAGAGAGAGAGAGAGAGAGAGAGAGAGAGAGAGAGAGTGCGCGAAAGAGGGAGAAAGAGTACTGCCTCAGGAGGGGAGAAATAAGAAGAAATGGAAAGTTGAAATTGGATAGGAAGTTAAATAACAAGCACGTTCTTGCGATAAAAGCGGAGGTCCCGTGTGTACGTGTACAGAGCGAGCGTTAGATTTAAGTTAAATTTAAGGTTAAATTTAAGTAGAGCTTGTAAGATTAGAGTTAAGCTTGGAGTAAGGAATAACAAAGATTTGTAACCTGATAAGGAATCAAATAAAGCATGACAACTACTAAACAATAAACAACATTCATACAAACTTATTTATATACATAACGTTTATAAATCGTTTATATAAATATCTAACATTACCTTATATGCATCGTGATATTCGTCGGTATCTCTTCCTAAAATATCAATAAGACGCGGCATTATAAGTGTATAAGAATACGGAAAATTTTGTAAGGCGGTGATGAGAATAGCCTGAGCTTTGGAGCGTACATCAGCATATCTTCCTACAGCCAGAGTAAAGAGTTCTAGTATTATTAGTTTGTGAGTTTCCGTAAGCGCGACTGACTGCGTAATTAGTCTGAGCTCATGTTGGATATTGCAGCGGTCCATCATAACCGAAGCTATGTGACTTTTATTTCCTACTAGTCTGTCCTCGAATGTCTTTTTAAGAATCAGGAAACTCTTGCGTCGTGCGTCGCGTTCACGCAATCGTATTTTTCCCAATAATAGACTGGTCCAGATCTATAATTAAAAAAAATTTTTTCAAAATTTTATGATAAATAAAAAATTAGTTTATGTAAAAAATCTTTGATATATTTGTGAAAAAGTGATAATTCTATATTTATAGAAATTCTCTTTCTAGCAAAAATTTGTCTCGTAATATTGTATTTCATAATATTTTAAGAATGTTTTACATAAAAAAGCACGTATTGTGTCCTTTTGCTTTCTAATAAGTTTTGTAGGAACAACAGCACCATTAATGCCGTTTTTAAACAATATAATTTAGAAAACTTGAATAATGACATCAATTTATATTATTTTTTAATAAGCTTTAAATGTCAAATAAAGAAATATATAGTCTTTACAATAAAATAAATAAATTTCTCTTTCTCTTTCCATTTTTTACAAAAAAATTCGTAAAGTTAAATCTTTATTTTGACTTGTTTACATTATAATTAATACATTATATACAGTATCTCAGAAAAGGGATCTGAGCCATATTGGGGATGTGGAAGTGATCAAGGGAAATTAAGAAATCTTATACCATTTTGAAATATTCATCATATAATTATTTTAAAAAATAAAACATCTGAATCAATGTACGGTAATGCCGCACCTCGCAAATTCGTAGCACAGTGCATCATACCTCGCTTGATAGAAATGGCGTATGGCAAAGGTGACGCAACGCGACAAGCGCTTTGATCATCGCATGTTGGTTCAGACATTTTATTTTATAAGTTAATAATTATATCAAATATCCCAAATTAACATAAGACTTTTTTGTTCTTCTTGATCGCTTCCACGTTTCTAATGCGGATCCATTTTTGAGACACCTGTACATGCCTTATAAATTTGTCAGAAAACCGGAAATTCATTCAAAAAACCAAAGTTTCACACTTTAACAAAAGACTAGAGATGACAACTATCGTAATATCCTCGAAAAAAATACATGTGTCCTAATGTAAAATAGTATTGGATGCAGCAAAAAATTACTATTATATCGTATGAACATATAGGGGAAGATGAGACAAGAATGGCACAACAGGGGATAGTTAAGGTTGATGATGAATAAAAGCTAGGCTAGTAGCTTTCATACTCAACGAATCATCTTTTCTTTTTAAATTCTTTGGATATAAATCTTTCAATATGTAACTAACGTTAAATAAAGTCTTTAAGGAATTATAAACTTTATTTTTACAAAATTAAAAAAAAAAGAGTATTTGTCTCACTTTGTCCCACGGACAAGGTATTTCCGTGAGTAAGATAGGGTACACTTCCAAAACTTAAATACAAAATAAAAAGTGTCTTCTATTATGTGTGTAGTACAGCAGTTCTTATAATATTGTTTTGTATTTTGTAATGTTTTTTGTAACATAACCTAAAAATTAATAAAAATGTATACATGGCTCTATCGGCAGACAAAAAAAATGCAGAAGAAATGCGGACAATGATGGCAAGGCTAGAGAGGTATATGAGGAGAAAAGAGCGGGTAGTGAATGTGGAAAAGTCGAGGGTAATGAGATTCAAAAAAGGGGGAGGGTAGAAGAAAGTTGATTCGTTGGAGATGGAAGGAAAAAGAAATGAAGGTCAGTAAGTTTAAATACTTGGGGTACGTCTTTCAAAGAAATGGGGGGCAAGGAAAGCAAGTTAGAGGCAAGATGAAGAGGGGGATGGCAGTGGTGGGGAAGCTATAGGAGATAGGCAAAAGAAGGTTTGGCAGGGATTGGGGGAAAAGGGTTTGGATGTTCGATACATTGGTGTAGACGGTTATGGTATATGGGGTGGTAGAGATATGGAAGTGGAAAGAAAGGGAACAAAGGGAAAGGGTGCAAAAAAAGTATTTGAGGTGGTTGCTAGAAGTGAACTAGAAAACCCCAGGGTATATGATTAGAGAAGAGTTGCAAAGAGAGAAGCTGAGAACTAAGACGGGGAGAAGAGCATGAAATTTTGAAGAGAAGCTGGCGGAAGGGAGAGGAAGTGAGTTAGCAAGGTGCTGGAAAAAAATAAGAAAGAAAATAAAGAAGGGAAGGAAGCTATCGGAGTGGGAAAAGAAAAGAAAGGAATTTTTGGAAGAAAGAAGGTGGGAAATTACTGAAGTGGAAAAGAGGAGCGGATAGGAGAGGAGGAGGGGAGAGGGAGGGGAGAAAGGAGAGAGAGGTAGGGTAGAAAAAAGGGAGGGAGAGGGAGAAAGAGAGAAAGAGAGAGGGAAGGGAGAGAGGAGAGAAAATGGGGGAGGGAAAAAAAGGGAGAGGGAAAAGAGGAAGGAAGCGGTAAAAAGAGAGGAGGGAAAGGGGGAGGAGAAAAAGAGGGGAAAAGAAGGGGGGAAGGAGGGAGGAAGAGAGCGGGTATAGATAGATATTTATTAGCTGCAGTAGCTACATATACATAATATCACATTAATTTCTTTACATTGTAACTCATTACACAATACCATTATCTTAATCTTAATAACACTAAAACTAAAAAAATACCCCTTATACTCCCCGCTCCCTTCCCATAATATGTTTCACTAATGCTCTTTTATATCCCTTTAAGGTTTGCTCATCTTTCATCTCGTTCAGCAAATTATTGTACATTTTGAATTCGTCGTGTAACAACATTTTTTGTTCCTCTTTAGTCCTATATCTGGCAATACATAGATTTTTTCCCTTTCTCGTGTCTCTGTTCCTTCTTGCTTGCACCATTTCTAAATCTCTACTTAAATATTTCGGACACATTTCATTCACTATCTTATATACTAATAGACACACATTGTACTCAATTCGTTCTTTAACGGACATAAACTTTAACGCTTTTAACATGTTCATAATTCTCTCCTTCCTATCCCTCCATAGAATAATTCTCATCCCCTGATTTTGCAGTTTTTGCAAACGTTGTACATTAGTTTTACTTAAACCTACAAAGACCAACGCACAATACTCAAACAATGGCGCTACAATAGTTTTGTATATCTTACATCGCATGTCACGCAACATATCCTTACTGACTCTTCGCAAAACCTCCAATTTTGCCCCTGCTTTTCTACTAATATAGTCTGCATGAGCCGAGAGATTTAAATTCTTATCTATTATAATTCCTAAGTATGTTATTTCACTTACCATTTCTAATACTTCACCCTTTAATTTAATTACCACATTACTCTTACTTTTTTCCTAATACCTCTAACTAACATAACTTTCGTTTTATTTACATTTACAACTAATCTATTTATATTTGACCATTTCTCTACTTTTAACATTTGCTCATTTAAATTTTCACTAATTTTTTGACTCGAGAATTCCTCGGTATACCATATATCAGGGCATCATCAACAAACAGTCTTACAGCACAATTATCATTAATAATTTCAGCCATATCATTAATGTACAACAAAAATAACAATGGTCCTAAGACAGATCCTTACTCTCAAATCAACACTAATGGGACAATAATCCATTAAATTTAACTCTTTACGTTTGATTTATTAGATAGCTCTTGAACCAATTTAATACTGTTCCTTTAATTCCAAATCCTTCCAGTTGTTTTAACAAAATTTTTCTATCCACAATCTCAAACGCTCTTTTCAAATCCAAGAAGGTTACTCCTATAATTTTTCTTTCTCCAATTGTTTTTTTCCAGTTAGATATCACCCATTGCAACGCTGTTTCGCACAAATGCTTAGCTCTAAATCCCGATCGACTTTCATTAATTAATTCATTTTTATCTAAATATTCCACTAACTGTCTATGAGCTAATATCTCCAGTACTTTTTCATACACAGGTAATTTGTTTATTGTCCTGAATTCCTCAATCTTTATCGTTCCTCCAATTTTTGGTATAGGAAAAACAACCGACTCCCTCCATTCGTCCGGAAATATTCCCTGTTCAAGTGACTTATTAAATATATGTGCTATTTTGCAGCTGGCTACTTCTACTACAAATTTCATTACTTCTACTGTAATTCCTTCTTCTGTGCCTGACTTATTAGGTAACTTTCTAACAATACTTTTTAGACTTTCATCTTCTATTTTTTAAAATACCTCCATAGTACTATCTGTATATTGCACATAATCTAATTCACCCTCAATCCATTCATCCTTTCTTAATTGTGTAACACTATCCACAAAATACTTATTAAATACATCAGCTATCTCTTCTCTACTACTTATCGTTACATTATTATACCTTAATTCCCTGTACTCTTTACCACTATCATTTCCTTTCAATACTTTTTCAAAACCTTCCACATTTGTTTAGGATCCTTTTTACTATCATCTAATCTCTTTTTTAAATATTTTCTCTTCGCTTTCCTACACATATCTACAGTTTTATTCCTTATTTGTCAAAACGTTACCCAATCCTGACGACATTTATTTATACGAGCCATTTTATACGCCATATCTTTCTGTTGCATTTGTTTATAAATTACATCACTAAACCACGACTTTCCCTGCCATTCCTTTCTTATTACTAACTCTTTCTTCGGCGCGACAATATCTAAGCATTTTACAATCACACTTATCGCATCATTCGCCATTTCATTAAAACTGTTCTCCACCACCTCACCAAGTTCGCTCTCCACTAATCTCATAAATTTCAATATATCCATTCTTTTATAGTCTTTACAAACAATCTTTCTATCCGTTTTCCTATCAATTTTTCCTTTCCGATTTATTATTATCACAGAGTAATCCGTTATTTTAGATTCATGTCGCACCTCTACTTCGATATCATCATTAGAAAAGACTAGATCTATTATTGTCTCCGACGTTCTAACAATTTTAGTGAAATCATTGACTAGTTGTTTTAATCCTACCGAATACATATTATTGATTAATCTTCTTTGTATATAATTATATATCCTTAAATCAATATTAAAATCGTCCATAATAATCACATTCAGTCTCAATATCTCATCATTACACATATTCTCTAAGTAATCTAAATAATAGAAGTCAATACTATTAGGTAAGTGATACACAACCACTACAATACCTTTACAATTTCCGTCTCAAATATTTATTATTATCGACCACCAGTTACCCTCACATTTATCTATCGCTTTAATTTCAAATCTGATCCTCTTGTCTATATATACTAATACCCCTCCGGTTCTAATAGATTCCAAATCTCCTCGTACACATATATCCGCTAATTTGTAATTCGTGATCTTGAATTTGGTTTGTCACATGCGTCTCTGCTAACCCTACTAAACAAGACCTAAATTCTTTAAATACAAGATTCTCTATTTCATCTTTATGTTTCAAGAAACCCTGCGCATTTAAGCAAATAATACGATCTTTAGCGCTTATTAAATCTCCTCGTTGCTATAAACTACTCTCTATTTTACTTTTCTATTTCTCTTTTTAAACAAGGACAGTCATTGTCAAACGCCGAATAGTCTGACTACAAATCTTTTATCTTCATTTTCTTGATTTTGTCCTCACAGTTTGCGCATTTCCTTGTTGTACTATTACAATCCTTCGTCATATGCTGCCCCGCACACAAGCCACATGATTCTTTATTTACACAATCCTTTGCAAAATGGAAATAATTGCAAAATTTAAAGCACCTTAGAATCCCTACATAATCCTGTACCCTACACATTTTCCATCTAATCTTCACTCTTCCTATATCCAGCAGCTTCTTTTTTGCATCGGTGTTTATTTCAATTATCAATGTGACTCCTCTAGATTTCAAATTTGCCGGTTTAGTATCTTCCCTCGGACACCATCCCGTCCACATTCATTCTACTCTTCAACTTTTTCCCAAAAGTCCTCCTCGTTTTCATAATCCTCCCTATTGACATCAAATATTTTTAATTTCAATTTCCATTTCTTCGGATCCTTTACTATATATTTCTCCCCAAGATCTTTCGTTACCTTCTCTTTCAGCTTCTCCGCTTGCAACTTGCTTCCGCATCCCACTACTACTGCATCTCTTGCCACTTTCCTTAACTTTGTTATTCCTACTCCCAGTTTAGAGATATCTAAACTTTCGATATCTTTCTTCGTGGTCTCACTCGAATTTTCTCCTTCAGTCTCTTTCAGCTTTATTATTATAACCGTCTCGGACTTGCCTTTAACTGCTCCACTGTATATATTCTTCAAACTTCTAACAGTTTCATTTGATAGATTTGCCACTTCATCATTTAACTCTTTCCTTACCATTTCACTCACTCACGCTTGCAGCTCATGTGTCTTCCACTGCTGCAACTGTACTCTTATTTTACTCATTTCTTCCTCTAAAATTTCTCTTATAATAGTTTTGATCATATCCTTTCCTAACATTTCATCCTTGGTTACCTTAATTAATTTATAAATGCTCTCAATTCTGCCATCCATACTATCACGTGTTTGCTTCGTTAATTCCGCTCGCTCCGCAACAACAGCGCGCGATGTAGCAAGACTTCCTGCTACAGAAGGAGAATTGACTTCCTCTTCTCTTATCTCCCTCGCCGTTGCCTCCTCCGACTGATTCACCTTTTTGCATATATACTTCAGTTTTTCCCCTTCACGAAACCAACTCGTTAGCAGAATTATAAATGTTATGCTGTTTATGGCAATCAGGATAAAAGCTTTTATCGCATGGTACACATACAATAACTTGAGTCTTAATGTCTTTCCTACATTGCCGACATACGGTAACCACTGCTTTCTTCACCTCCATTACTTTCCCTGTTTTATCCGCACATCTATAGTCTCTAATTACGATTTCCTGGAATCACAGTTTTCACCTGCTGTCTCTCACATCGCTCTAGTTTCGCAAAATCACCATTATGGCAAATTCTGCAAATCATCACAGAAAAACTTTTATTAGCGAAAATGAGCCAATGATTCTTGATGTTTCATCAAGATAATAGCTTTTTATTATGCACCAACCTCCACACTCAAATCCACACTCCCCTCCAACTGTCCACAACTCACTTCTCAGACAATCAATCACTCACTCTTATCAGAGCTTCCACGTAACACGCGGTTACTGAGTGAAAGGGGGGAGGGAGAGGGAGGGAGAGAGAGAGAGGGAGAGAGAAAGAGGGAGAGAGGGAGGGAGAGAGAGAGGGGGGAGGAAGGGAGGGAGAGAGAGATGGAGGGAGGGAGAGAGAGAGAGATGGAGGGAGGGAGAGAGAGAGAGGGAGGGAGGGAGAGAGAGGGGGGAGAGAGAGGGGGGAGTCAGAGGGAGAGAGGGAGAGTAGGTGTGTGGGAGAGAGAGAGTGCTGCCTCGGGGAGGCAGTGATGCCAGAGATGCCTCGCACTCGCGCATGTGCAGAGTTAGCAGCGCCAGTAAAGTATCTAAACAGTTCGTGAAACTGGCGTTTTTAGTCACCCCAAAAAAAAATAGAATTATGGACATAATGTATAAAGACATAACTCTTAGTAATATAATCTAATTAAATTAAAATAATTAATTGTGTGGCTAAATTATAACAAAAAGATATTCTAACTAATGACTCAAGCGCGCAAACCTCATATCCCCCACAGCGTTATCTATACTGCTACAATACTGCTATCTCAGTTGTAAACCAACGCGCATGCGCAAGTGCGGGGCATCTCTGGCACCACTGCGGGGAGGATGACTGTACAGATGTATGGTAAAGGAAACCAGAAAACTGTTAGGTATTATGTTGTTCCGGAGTTGCTTGCGACAAAACGGAGGTCCCCGTGTGTGCGTGTGCTTATGCAGCGAGCGATTAGACTAAGATAGCTTAAGATGGTTGTTAAGTTTAGTATGTAAGGTAGAGGTAAGATTTTTGTACAAAAAAAAAAAAAAAAATTGTAACCCTGTGGGAATCAAATAAAGAAGTTACTACTACACTACAACATTAACTAGAGTTAATATTATACTCTTACAAGTGCTATGCATTAAATTTTCAAAGTGTTATAACGCATGATTAACAAAGTGCATATAAATAAAGATAACAAAACAAAACTAATTAGACCGAATGCTCATTATTAAATCTATTTTTGAGACTTGGTTAGAGGGCGCATGAGTGAATGGACGGAGAAGCGTGAGCGTGTGATTTAGCATAGAGCAATTAGTAGAATAAGCGTGAGGGGAAAGGTAGGGGAGTGAGTACGTGGAGAGGTGAATAGAAGGAGGAAGGGAAATTGGAGGGAGAGTGGAGAAGTATAGTTTAGAAGAGATACAGCGAATTGTAGGAAGGCTCAGAGTTGAGGTTATGGCACCAGGAAAGGCGGGAGCTGGAAATGAGGCCGGTAAGGTAGGAAGTAAGGACTTAAGACAAAGAAAGTTAGTGACGGAGGATAACGCAAGCGGTAAGAAGGTTACTTTTAAGATGACGGGGGCAGAGGAGGCGAAGAGCGATTGGAAAGAATTTAAAGGAGTATGGCTAAGAGAGGTTAAAGAATTAAAGGAAGAGGTGAAGAAATTACGTGAGTCGGTGGAAAGAGCTAGAGTTAGAGAAAGGGAATGGGAAGAAAGGTTTAAGAATATGAAGGAAAGATTAGATAGCGTAGAGAGACAGACGGCAAATATAAAGGAGTCTATGAATGAGGGGGAGTTGAACGGTTCGAGGAGCGGGGAAGGGGAGGAGGGAAGTTCTAGGAGCGGAGGAAGCTGGAGGACGCGGGGAAGCGAATGTAGTAGGCTAAGCGAAAGAGAGGTTAGTAAAGTAAGGAAATGGGTGACTGAGAAGGAGAGAGAGGAAAGGCGGAATAACTTCGTAATTAAAGGTTTAGGAGATAAGATAAAAGAGGTGGAGGGGAACAAGGTAACATGGGTGGAAAAGTTTATAGAGAAAGAACTAGGAATAGAGTGTAAGATAAAGATGTGTAGAATTAACAAGGCAGTAGTAATAGCAAAGGTAGAGGGAGAGGATAAAAAGTGGGAAATTATGGCAAATAAGAGTAAGCTAAGAGGAGGAAAGATATATATAGAAAATGATTTATCGTGGGAAGAGAGAAAGATACAGGAAAGAATACATAAATGGAAAAGGGAACAAAGAGGGAAGGGGGTGGAGGTGAAGGTAGGAACGGGGAGAGTCAAAATAGGAAATACTTGGAGAAGCTGGGGTGAGATAGAAGAAGAGATAGATAAGGATAGGGTAGCGAGAGAGGAAGGGGGGAGGGAATGGGAGGGAAAATAGTACAAATTTCGAGTAAGCCAAGAAGGGGAAGGGGAGAAAGCAGAGAGGAAAGGGAAATCAAAAGTTTTATGTTTTGGAACATAGCAGGAATATGGAGGCAAGATATGGAATTTTGGAAATTTGTAGGGGACATGGAGTATGTCTGTTTAATTGACACCTGGGTAGAAGAAAAGGGGTGGGAGAAAATTAAGGGAAAGTTACCGACGACGCACAGGTGGATGTGTAGTTGCGCAAAAAGGGTAAAAAAGAAAGGTAGAGCAATGAGGGGATTTATTGTAGGGATAAGGAAAGACTGGAAAAAAGATAAATTAAATTTAGAATGGGAGGAGGAGGATGGGGTAATTGTAATAAAAATCAAGGGGGAGGAAGGTGAGAAAGATTATATAATAGTAGCAGTTTATGTCACAAGAAATTGGGAAACGATAAGAAGGATAATAGAAAAAGTGGTAGAAGAGAATAAAGAGGAGTATATAGTGGTAGGAGGGGATTTTAACGCAAGAATTGGTTTAGAAGGAGGTAATGACGAAGAAGGATGGAATGTCGTAAGGAAAAGTAAAGATAAGGTAATTAACAGCAGGGGCAGAGAACTAGTAGATTTAGTGGGGGAAATAGGTGGGCATATTATGAATGGGACAATGATAGGAGATAGGGAAGGCGAATACACTTATATAGGAGAAAAGGGCAGCTCTACGATTGATTATGTAATTGCGAACGATTATTGTATGGAAATTGTAAATAGTTTTAAGGTTGTAGGGCGACCGGACTCGGATCACATGCCTCTGGTGTTGGAAATACTGGAAGACAGAGGAAAAGAGATGTATGAAGGAGGAGAAGAGAGGAGAGAAGAAGAGGAATGGAGCTACAGATGGAAGGAGGACATAGTTTTATATAAGGAAAGGACAGAAGGAGAAGACGCAGAGGAGATAAATGAAAACACAATAGAAGAAAAATGGAAGGCGTTAAAAGATTTGGTAAAAAAAGCAATGATAAAAGTAAGAAGAAGAAGAAGAAGAAAGAGGAAACTAGGATACAAGGAATGGTGGGATAGGAGCTGCACGAGGAAGAAAAGGACAGTACACAGACTATACAAAGGCTGGAGATTAGGGAAGTCGAGTAGAGAAAGATTCTTGGAAGAGAGAAGGAGATTTAAGGAGCATATGGAGGAGAGGAAGAAGAAATGGAAGGAGAGAGAAGAAAAGGAGCTCAAGAAATTGAAAAATGAGGCTGAAGTGTGGAAGGTGATCAATAAGAAGAGAGGAAAGAGCAACTGGATGGAAAACACGATAAGTAAGGACAGCTGAAAGGAGCATTTTAAAGAACTGCTCGGAGGAGAAGAAGTAGAAGAGGAGAAGGAAAGCGAGGTGAGGAAGTTTGAGGAGATGGAACAAGCAGAACAGGGACTGAAGATAGAGGAGATAGAGAGAGCAGTAAAGAGATTGAAGAAAGGAAAGGCAGCAGGGTTCGACGGAATTCCAATGGAGGCGTGGAAATATGGAGGAGGAAAAGTGAAGAGGTTAGCGGATTTGCTGACGTGTATATGGAAAGGCAGCGGAATTCCGGAGGACTGGAAGAAAAGTGTCATAGCAACGATATATAAGAAAGGAGACACTGAGAAAATGGAGAATTATAGAGGGATATCGTTGCTATGTACGGCGTATAAGATTTACGCGGAAGTTCTGAGAAAAAGACTGGAGGAGGAGATTGAGCGTGGGACCTTAGTGCCTGAGAGCCAAGGTGGCTTTAGGAAGGGTAGAAGGACCACGGACAATATTTTTGTTCTCAGTCACCTGATCCAGAGAGAGAGAAAAGCAGGGAAAAAAGGGAAAAAGGTGTATGCCTTTTTTGCCGATCTGAGCTCGGCTTTTGATAATGTGAACAGAAAGAAACTATGGGAAACTTTGGAGAAGAAAAACATCAATGGAGGGCTAATAGAGAGGTTGAAGGAAATTTATAGAGACACAAGAGCAGCAATTAGGACGAAGGAAGGATTATCGGAGGAGTTCAAGACAAAGAAAGATGTAAGGCAGGGGTGTGTTCTGAGTCCGACGCTTTTTAATTTGTATATTGCGGATTTGGATGAATGTTTCGAGAAAAGAGGAATAGGGGGACTGAAGCTAGGGAAAGATAGAGTATGGATGTTGGCGTATGCGGACGATTTAGTATTACTAGCGAAAAATAGGGAGGCTATGTGTGACATGATGGGAACTTTAGGAGGGTTTTTAAAAGAGAGGAATTTAAAGCTAAATACAAATAAATCGAAAATGATGGTGTTCAATAAAGATCGAAAGGAAAAGAAAAGGAAATGGGAATGGGGAAAGAAAGAAATCGAGGAGGTGCAAACATTCAAATATCTTGGTTTCAATTTTAATAGGAGAGATTATGATTATCATATAAAGGAATTAAGGAGAAAAGGAAGATTGGCAGCTAATATGGTATGGGGATTAGGAGAAAGGATCTGTAGGGAGGATTTCATAAGGAGATGGATGTTGTTTAAGTATTTGGTAGAGAATGTAATGTCCTATGGGGTAGAATTATGGGGTTGGGAGGAAAGAAAGGAACTAGAGAAGATTTCACTAGATTATATAAGATGGATGTTCAAAATAGATTTCTGTACACCAAGATATTTGATTACACGAGAATTAGGGTTGGACAAGCGAAAAGTAGAATGGGGTATTAGAGCGAGAAAATATGAAGAAAAGATTGAAGAGATGGGAGAGGAGAGATGGGTAAAATGGGTGTGCTGGTTGGAAAAAAAGAAGGATGGATGGAAAGATTTATATGGAAGAGAGAGGGAAAAATATTATAATAGAAATGGCTGGGGGATTGTAGCGATAGATGGTATGCCAGAGATAGAGAGGGATTTAATTAAGGAACTAAGGGGAAGAGAGAGGGATGTACAACGACAGGAGGAGGAGCGTAGAATTAGAGAGGCTAAATATAATAAGAGATATAAAATATTCATGGATAGGAGCAGGATACCGTGTTACTTGGAGGAAAGCGAAGTGAGAAAAAGGAAAAATGGGGAAGGAATAAGAGCGTTGATGAGATTGAGATGTGGGAATATGGAGGTAGAGAATAAATATTGGTTAAAAGAGGAAGAAAGAAATTGCGTATTCTGCGAGATAGGGAAAGATAGTTTAGCGCATTTTACGGGAGAATGCGAAATAACAAAAGACTGGTTTAAGGAGTTAGGAGAAAGTGTAGAGGAAAGGATAAGTAAGTTAGAAAGCGATAGTTTAGATGAAAGAAAAGAGAAGGTGTTAGTTAAATTTTGGAGGGAAAAGGAAAAGTATAAAAGTAGAAAGGCAGAAGAGGAAAGGGAGAAGTAAGGGGAGGGGTGTCGATAGGTATATTGGATGGGTGTTATGTTTGTGACATGTTCTATGTATTTATGTAATTGTTATGTTATGTATTTGTTATCTATTTGTTAGTTCAATATGTATTCTATGCTACCTGTTATTTTGTTTTTTGTGTACAGTATTCGAATAGAGAGGCGCGTATATATATAAGAGAATTTATATAAAGTAGACACATGCGCATAAAGAGACTATGTCTCTAAAAATATGGCGGAAGAAATGTATGAAGTAGGGTAGAGAGAGAGTAGGGAAAGTGTGGAAGGATGAATAGATTTAAGGATTTTATGTAAACCAAGTCCCGCTTCTTGGCGAAAGTTGAATGGTACAATAAAGATATATATATATATATATATATATATATATATATAAATCTATTTTTGTGTTTCTACCTTCTTTTAACGCATATCTCATTTTTCTCATAAAAAATGTGCTTTCTCAGATCTGTCTCTAACAATAAGTAGTCATCATTTTGTAACTCTAACGTTAATGTAAATGTATATTTCAAATAAATTGACGTTTAAAACAAGTGTCAAATGATTGAATGAGGATATGAAAATTATTCTAATGTACATGTAATTTTACAGGTTAAGTTTTAGAGGTTTCGACGCTGCATGTTTTTTCTGGTTTCAGAAATTTGTGACTAGATTAATTAATAAGTATGGTAAATACATTTTGAATCCTGTTCATTAAAGTTAATAAAGTAAGTGTAACTTTTACAATATATATATATATATATATATATATATATATATATATATTATATAATATATACATATATATGTGTGTATATAGCTCATTGAACTAGTTAAAATAATACATGATATTAAATACTATATGATCACTCGTGTTACAAAATAAATTATCTAAATACCTTTTATAAGATGCTCAAAAACATTATTAAATATCAGGTAATACGGCGAGATAAACAAACATATTATTAATTTACAATTAACATTCACTTTGTAACACAGCAAGCATATTTAATATCATGTATTATTTTAACTAGTAAACTCAATAAATTCTATATACATTGTAAAAATTACACTTAACTTTATTAACTTTAATAAACAAGATTCAAAATGTACTTGCCATACTTATTAATTAATAATCCAGTCACAAATTTCTGAAACCAGCGTAAACATGCAGCGTTGAAACCTCCAAAACTCAATTTGTAAAATTATACGTACAACAGGCATTAGAATTATTTTTATATCTTTATTCAATCAGTTGACTTGTTTCAAACGTCAATTCATTCAAAAGATACATTTACATTAACGCAAAAGTTAAAGAATTATGAATTAGAGGAAGATCTGAGAAAACGCATTTTTCATGAGAAAAATGAGATATCCATTGGAGGAAAGTAAGAAGACAAAAACAGATTAAATAATGCGCATTTGGTCTAATTAGTTTTGTTCCATTATCATATTCATGTGCACTTTGTCAATCATACATTATAAATTTTGATGCATAGTACTTGTAAAAGCATAATACATATCTTTGTCTATACAAAAAACATATATTATTTCCTGTGGGTGGAGCTGAAGATTTGATTATAAGAATTTCCATTCTTTTTATTTTACACTGGTAAAAAATTGATTTTTGATTTAACTATATTTAAGTAAGCAGTTTTTAAACTTTTATATTCACATAAATAGTTTTTGAAATTTTGAACTTCTTGCTTCTATTATACGTAAATATATATATATATATATATATATATATATATATATATATATATATATATTCATTAATCCTTTACAATCTTACTTGTAAGTTGAAATTATAACTTTTATCACAAAAAATATATATATTGCTTAATACTACAAAACATGTGATATCAGTACAAAATTACAAAAAAGGTAAAAAAGGCGCCAAGTGTGTGTATGTACCCCTTAAATTTAATCTAACCTAAATATATTAAAAAAAAAAAAAAAAAATGTATAAAATCTTTAAATCGCGCCCCAATTATAGAAAGAATATATTAATGTTTGAAATAAAATCCAAGTGATAGTATCTTTATTTTTTTAATTAAACCCAAATAGTGGTGGCTAAGAATTAAAGAAAAAAATATATATAAAATTTTATTAAAATAAAAAATTTTTAAATTACAAAGACTTGGCGGTGCTAAATAAAAGAAGCAATAAAACAAATTAACATAAAAAAAATGAAATAAATGTAACATTTGTAAAATATGCGTTATAAAAGTAATTACGCAAAATAAGTTACAGATTAAGTTTCTTTAACATTTAAGTAACATTGTAAATTATTATAATTTTCTAAGTTACTATATTTATTATATTTTACAACATTGTATTTAGATTATATTTAGACTAAAGATATGTTTTTAGACCAATAATGTACCAACACAATAATAATAAAAAAGCCTTCTTCGGTCGCAGCTAGATCTGAGTGCCTATATTTATTCGTGTGATTTTATATACTACTCTATATAAATTTTTTCAGAGGGGAATAGGTATATAGATACAAATCAGCATCAATTACTATATTAAATTAATTCATTTAATAAAAATCATGATAATACTAATTCTTATTCAACACGCTGTGTTACGACCGGAAAAAATTCGACGCACGTTCTGGTTGAATTCGAAGAAGTATATAAAATCACACAAATAAATATAGGCACTAAGATCTAGCTGCGACTGAAGAAGGGTTTCTTATTATTATTATATTTAGACATCTAATAGCGTAAAGTTTTTGTAGTTTAAAAATTTTCTATTTCAATAAAATTTTGTGTTTTTTTTCCTCTTTAATTCTTAGCCACCACCACTTGGGCTTTATTAAAAAAATAAAGATACTATCACTTGGATTTTATTTATTAAAAGTAGTACAACAGTTATTTTAAACATTAATATATTCTCTTTATAATTGGCGCGATTTAAAGATTTCATACATTTTTTTTAATATATTTAAATTGGATTAAATTTAAAGGGTACATACACATATATTTTACGGCAAATTTGAATAATTGAAAGTTATATTATGGTCAATATATATAATTCTCAATTTATTCATTCAAAATAATTAATGAAATAGAATGAATAAAAGAACAATGCTAAAAAAGCTGTAGTGTCCATGAAAACGTAAAAAAAAAACATTAACCGCATAGATATTAACTTGCAAAATACGAAAATGTGAGAAACATCATTTTTCAAGTTAGAATCCTGTTTCCATCCTCTGTGATTTTTCTTTAAATATCAAAACTGATTTTTCAATACAATTGGGTTATTCTACGTAAAACTTCCTAGATAGCCAAGCATGTTTTGCAAAATCAAGCAACTTAATGCTGAGCACAAATTTTTGACTAATTGCTGTGTATTTGCTGAAAACGTAATTCATATGTATTCAACAACACAAGAGCAGGTTTAAAACATTTTAGGTTTTCCCGTGTATCTAATAGTAGTATTGTTAAAATTATGTTAAAATTATGTAAATTGAATATGAATGTTACTATATTTGTTTTATAAATATTAATTGTATCTTAATTGTTTTTATCAGTCCTTGCTGTTTCCAATTTAACCATACGACTCTATTCTTTATCAAACCAAACACACTGTATATTTGCACAATGTTTAATGTATACATACCCGTATTAGTCCAAAGAAACTCTTCGTATTGTCCTCGGCATTCTCAAGCATTGCCTGTTGGACATCCCTCATGATTCCAGTGAGATACTGTCTAACATTGCTACCATCAGGCATCGTAACATGTCCTTTCATTCCACACGTGGACGTTATAGATGTATTCCATGTCATGGAAGACTTGACTAATTCGAGTGACTCTTCTGACCATACTGGTAACACAGATTCAGAGCCTCTGATAATACTGCATACGATATTTAAACTAGCTAATAGTTCCTCCCTGCAATTATTTATTTATTGACATTTTAACATTTAAGATAGCTTTTTATGTCTTAAATTC
Source organism: Solenopsis invicta (assembly GCF_016802725.1). NCBI lineage: Eukaryota > Metazoa > Arthropoda > Insecta > Hymenoptera > Formicidae > Solenopsis > Solenopsis invicta. The sequence continues at coordinate 12,024,792 of NC_052679.1, forward strand.
TTTCTAAGAACAATGAAAATACGTAAAATAAAATTAGTAATCCAAATAGCCAAGTGTGATTTAGCACATTAAGTAAACTAATGTACTTCACAAATTGTAAAGTTGCCGTCAATTTGTCGAATCGAAATCTTATGTAGAAAAGGAGTTAACAACATAAGAACAAATAGACATCATCAATGTATGAAATTTTAAGAGCAAACGTTGAGGCTTAATAACGCATCATGTTGATAGCAAAGTAACAACATGCGATGAGTTCGCATTTTATACATTATCGTGCCAACATAAACAAACTGATGACATGTGATATTTAATGTTTTACACATATTGCAAAATATTTGCTGAAAATCGTTGAAGATTTTTAATTGTAACTTGTTGCTAACAAAGTATTGACAAAGAATTGAAAAATTTTTACCCGCCGCGGCACCGTCGACAGATGGACGCGGCGAAACTAAATTTCTCGCAAATAAAAACTATACGTTAAAGAATAAAAGGCATAATTTTACAAGAATTTCCATTCTTATTTTGACAAGAATATGTTTTGAAACAAAAGAATTCCATTTTATAAAATTTCTCGAAGTCAAGTTTTCAAAATTGAAGTTTGCATAAATGTTATTTTGCAATGTAATTATGAGTTTCAATACAAATAAAATCTTGTTAAAAAGGCTATGGCGTTAACATAATCCCTTTAATTATTCTACATCTAAAAGTATTAAGATATTGTTAGTTAAAAAATTATTAAATAAAAAATTATTAATAGCTTCCAACATTATGTTTTCATCAAATGCACGATATTTATATTTTTGCAAATGTTGCCATCATGTTGATGTCAATATGCTGTTAAGTGCAGGCAGCAAACTGATAAAAAGTTACCGTCATGCTGCTATCATACGTACATTTATTGCATATAACAAAGTGAAGTCATAAAGATGCTATCAATTTATCATCATCAAATTTAGAACTCACGTAAAAGCAATATTTCACACATAATGAGAAAGTGTCCCTACTTTGTCGACATCTTGCTACATCTGTTGACAGCAACATGACGGCATCTTAAACTCATTTGGCTATCTGAGAATGCAGGCCAAAAATCAATGAAAATATATTGGGAGTACAAATTAGTACGGTCCGTTTTCTTATGATCAAAAATGCATTTATTTCAGAACAAATTGAATAAATTAATTAAAGTATTGTCCATCATTGGCTATTACTTTTTCCCACCTTTCAGGCAATTTTTAAATTCCATCTCAAAAAAATGTTTCGTCTTTTGAGGCAATCCAAGTTAGAAGCCAATTTTTAATTTCCGCAAAAACCATTCTTGAAACGTCGAAACCATTCCCTACATGATTAATCAGTGAAACATTGTCACCATAGACTTCTACCAGCATTCGATACGCTTCAGCTATACTTTTCTTCCAATTAAACTAAAACCTCCTACAAATGCTACTTAGTTAACACAAAAGTTGACATATTCAACACAGTAAAAAACAGGAGTTTTGTATGAAACTCAAAGCAATATATACTGAATATTATTGATAAATGTCTAACCTATCTGAAATCATCGGAATCAGCTGTCACTATAACACATTCATAACAGCCAGAGCCATCTTTTGGAAACGAACCAAACCAATTTGTACTTCTAATATATGAGTCTTGTTCTCGTTAATATATGTATTTCTCAATTGCATGTTACGATATATATTAAAAAACAATACTAGGTTAAACTTATTTTAGTCTTCTTCAACCGCGTACAGACTTGCTATTATGCTTTATGGAAAATATATGCATTTTTCCTATTTATCCTATTTTATAAATTTTTTATGAAGTATACAGATCAAGTAAAACAATTATTAAAAATGTTGATATTTTTAAAATTTTTATTTTTTATCTTTAAAATGAATCCAGGAAGAAATTGCTATCTTTATTTTTGTAGAAGATATAAGTTTTTAAAAGTTTGGCACATATATGTGCCACCATGCATGAAAAAGTTAAAGAACTTTTTGTTTTAGTTTTTCAATCCCTTACACGTTTCCAAAATCTTAACATTTAATTTGAGACCCTGTATAAATATAGAAAAAAAATTCAATATTTTCTCTGCATATTTCGGAAATATTCAAATTTGAATAAAAAAATCTAAGAAAGGACCCCGCACGATTTATATACATATGAAAAAAAAAAAAAATGTTTTCAGTTAATTTGTTTAAATTTTTTATATGTTGTAGTACTTGCATTCATAGTAAAAAAACCTCAATTTTTAGAACATTTTTATGTCTAGTTTCAGAAGTAAAGTATTTGAAAGTCTCATGACATCGGCTCATATGTCATGGTCATATGTCATATCGGTACGTATAAATGTCCGTGGATGTCTACGTATTCGTGCACACGCGGGTGTGTGCGTGCGCGCAAAATGTGTAGAGCAGAGATAAGGACCTCATGGTTCATTATTGCCGTAGTATTTAATGACTCCAAACCCTCTCGGCGTGTGCGTCTTGTGTGTGTGTGTGTGTGTGTGTTCGTGCGTGCGTGCGTGCGCGCGTGTATGTGTGTGTGTGTGTGTGTGTGTGTGTGTGCGTATGTGTGTTCAGTAGAGATGAGGACCCCACGATTTATTACTTCCACACATACGCACACACGCATCCACACATACGTGCCCGCGCTCGCACGCACGCACGTATACAATACGCACACGCAAAGAGGTTTTGGAGTCATCAAATACGACGGGAATGACGAACCATGAGGTCCTTATCTCTGCTAACATACATGCGCGCGCGCGCGCACGCACGCACGCACGCACGCACGCACGCACGCGAATCCATGAGCATTCATACGTACCGATATACATATATAAGCAAGCATACAATCTCAAACTAGTGTAAGTCTACATATAAACCAATGTCATGAAAAAAACCTTCAAATATTTTTAATTCCAAAATTAAACATAGAAATGTTCTAAAAATTGAGGTTTTTCATTAGAAATGTAAATACTACAATATATAAAAAATTCAAGCAAATCAAATAAAAACTTTTTTTTCATATAAATCGTGCGAGGTCCTTTTTAAAATGTTATAAAAAATACTAAAATTTTAAAAAATCTTAAAAATTGTATAAAAATTGTATAAAAAAAAAAAATAAAATCATATGAATTAAAAAAAAATTAATTTTTACCTTAATGAAAAAAATCCTTAGATTTCATATTTTTTAAAAATTGTTCCTAAATTTTTTTAGAATTATAAAAATTTGTTTAAAAACTAACTTAAATCTCATCTTTTATGTTTCTTTTCAAGTCCTTAGTCCCGATCTATAATAGGAATAGTAAGCCTTAAATTGTATGTAATTGACTGTAACAAACCGCCTCCCCCCCCCCCCCCGATCGATCGTCCAAGCCGTCCGGCCAAATATCCGGCAAAAATTGGCGCCACGCGCCAAGTAAATCTATCAGACTCTCTAGCAAGCAAGCGTTCGAGCGCTTCAAATAACTCCGCGCGCACACGCTTTCGTTCCGTCACAGTTCGCTGCCACGCGCGCACGCGTGATCTGTCCCGATATACACGAGATCGAGTGGCGGGAGATGCTCCGTACCGTTCCGCCTGCTCGCTGCACGTCCCTTCTTCTCTACTCTCGAGTATATAAAGACTGCAATCGCCGAAAAAAATCACCTTTTCTATTTTTGACCGGCTTGCCAAGCAGAAGAGCACTAGGTCAAGATAAAGATCAAGCCTCTTGGGCAGGTATTCATAGTCGAGTCTTATTTCAAAATTGTCTTAAGCAACGTCTTAAGATGCTAATACGGCTCTCTGATTGGTTGATGGCATCTTAAGGTGATACTTAAGATCTTAAATATAAGAATCAACTATGAATACCGGCCTTGGTCTCCGCCAAGTCACTTGGCTCTCAACTTGTCCGAAATCGATCTGATCCATCCCGTTCCGACATCCTCACCGCTTGTTCTTCGATTTTGACGCCATCTATCGCGGCACTCAGGAACTAAACTTTTACTTTACGTGCTCTGCTATATCAATGTTGTTAATCATAACCACGTCCAAATACGCATAAATTTTTTTTATGTATTTATGTATCCAAGCCTAAATCTAAAAACTCACCATTGGTTCTTAAGCCTTAAACACACTGATCTTGTGAAATACGGAAACACATTTTTGGGTCTGAGAAACTTTTTCAACTTTGAGAAGCTATAACTTTGATTATAATCAATATTTGATTATAATCAATATTTTTCTACAATTTTTTTTTTTCAAACAAAAGTTCAAAATCTCAGAAGTATGACTACATAATTGGCATTGCCAAAAAATAATTTATTCTGAAGTTATAAAAAAAAAATCATTAAGCAAAAATCAGAAATTGGTCAAAAATCCATTTTTCCTTCAAAAAATCATATCTTTACAACAAAAAACGTTTAAGGACTTTCAAATACGGCGTTTTAAAGCTAAAGAGTCATAATTTCAAAATAATATTTGGCAAAATCATTTCTTTTAAAAAGTATAATTATGTAACATGGAGAATATGAGGTATTTTTGGTCATCTAAAAATGCACTAAAAAAAAAAAATCATCTTTGCAACAAAAAACTTTGAAAAAATTTACAATACGGCGTTTTAAAGCTAAAGATTCATACTAAAAAAAATATATATATATATATACATCATTGCCATTTCTATTAAAAAATGTATTTATGTAACAAGACGAACATGAGGTATTTTTGATTAAATCATGTCTAAAATTGAAAATTGATGTGTTTCATGATATATTTCGGAGAAATTCCCTTTTCTACAGTATTTTATAGTATTCTAACTTTAGACAGAGTATACAGGATAATTCAGAATAACCCGTTGTCTTTCAAGGGACGTATTCCTGGTCGAATTCTAAGACGATTTTTCCTTTGCCAAAAATTTGTCAGACGCTTAGATTTTGAAATATCAGCCGATTAAGTTAGCGTATCACGGGTCGAATATAGATGGTACGCAGGGGCGGCGCACTCACCGTTACGCGTGGGTGTGTCGTGAGGTGCCTGCTGCGCTCAGCTGATACAACACACAAGTCTTTCTCCCCCCCTCTCTCTCTCACTCTCTCTCTGTCACATCACAATGCTAGCTTTAATTTAAAAATGTAATTAATTTTCTTCTTAATTTTAATGATTTTAATAAGAGAAGTGCCAGGAAATTCTTTATACAGTCGAAGAATCGAACAAAGAATTGCACGAAATCTAGATATTTAATTACATTTAATAAATTATGTCATTGCAAGTATTCAAACAAATATTTATTAAAATTTAATAACTTTTTTTCTCAGTGTAGAATCTCTTGATATAAAAAAATAATTTTAATAAAATAAATAGAAAAATATTTTTCAATAAATTTTATTATTAAAAACAATATTAATCACTACTTTACTTTTAAATTGCCGCGTTCTAATTTCTGTTCGACCAATCACGCATTCATATTCGATCATAACGTATCCCATAAAATCAGTCGGCTCTTTCCTGTTGTCGAGTAAACACGTGTTGTCTGTTCGTCGCGCGTAAACACGAGTTTTATCGAGCTACATATTTTCGCACGCCGAATGACTAATAATTATTTACAGTGATCGTGTAACGGTACGACTTTTCTCGCGGTCGCGGATTAGCTCGCCGGTGCCAGGGTCGAGAAAAGGAACTCCGATTTAAAAAAAAATTAACAAAACATTTATTTTAAATCAATATCTCCTCACAATCCGTGATACAAAAAAAATAAAAATTTATTAGGAAGAGAGAAAGTTAACACCCGGTATAAGGAGAGTGTTATACCGGGCCAAGAACACCCAGCCAAGGAGCTCCGAGTACTCCCGGAGTGTCGGTACCGGTGATTTGGAATCAACTGGTTGCTCCTTCCTGGTGTGGCTCCGTATTTATATCCTCCAGCCGCCCACGCAGTTGGAACCACGTGTTTACCCCACTTTTCGGCGTGCACCTACGCGCACGTGCCCGCGCGATGCTACGCGTGACGTCACGCGACCGGGCGCAAGAGCGAGCGAGATGGAGAACGGAACCAACGTCACGTGGCCGCGCATGCGAGTGAGCGAGACGGAGAGTACTGACGTCACGTGATCGGGTGTGCGAGTAAAAGAGACGGAACAATATGTTATAATCCGGCGTGCGAGCAAGAAAGAGATATAATTTACCTGCGTAACGATGCTATCGTTACAATCGTTACTCGAAGTGATCGTTAATTAGTTACTCGAGTTTTATTGATCAAGTGAATGAATTGTGTATTATGATATTAAAGTGATAATTTACGAGAGGATCAATGAAACTTTGGTCTGTCTCATCGTGGAGACAACTAATTGATCGCTGTACAGAATAATACGTAAGTAAATGCATGTCCAAACTTGTTCATGCAAGCACGTGTGCGCGCGCTTTTACTCTCTCCCTCCCCCCACCTCTCTCTGTAACAAAAAAAGTACTACTGTTTCTAAAAATTCGAGATGTAAATACTTTTGTAGATTTCGTGCAATTCTTTGTTCGATTCTTCAACTGTACAAAGAATTTCCTGGCACTTCTCTTATTAAAATCATTAAAATTAAGATGAAAATTAATTACATTTGTAAGTTAAAGCTAGCATTGTGATGTGACAGAGAGAGAGAAAGAGAGAGAGAGAGAGAGAGAGAGAGAGAAGGGAGAAATACTTGTGTGTTGTATCAGCTGAGCGCAGCAGGCATCTCACGACACACCCGCACTGAACGGTGAGTGCGCCGCCCCTGCGTACCACCTGTATTCGATCCTTGATACGCTAACTTAATCGGCTGATATTTTAAAATCTAAGCGTCTGACAAATTTTTGGCAAAGGAAAAATCGTTTTAGAATTCGACCAGGAATACGTCCCTTAAAGAACAACGGGTTATTCTGAATCACCCTGTATACGAGTAACATCCGCAAACCAACCTGTTCGAACGTACTTTGTCCAGCTTTTTTATGTAAAATACTCACAAAGTTTAACTTACACACTATGAGTCGCATTGACCCTAACAAAACTTTGCTGCCGTGCCGTTCGAATTCTAGTTGATCAACCATATCGATCAAACGAGATTTCAAACTTTTTTTACGTCTTAGTCCAAACCTCCTATCTCATTCCGTCTTCACACAGCAAGCGTTTAAAACTTCATATGGGATCTCTCAGACCCACTTAAGGGTTAAAGTAATCTGTAGTTGAAACCGTTTTCATTTTGTACAAACACACTATAAAATTTTTGTTTGAAGCAAATATTTACACACATTGACAGAGGTAGAAAAGTCTAGGGATAGAAAAGATCAAATTTAAATAATTTTTATCGTTCTTGGCATAAAGTCGTTAGAATTTGGACTACATTAGTACCTAGACTTTAATTCCGGAAGATTTTTAAATGTAGTCTGAATGTAGAGTAATTAAAGTACTTTACAGTAAGAATTCAAAAAATGATGTCGAAAAAGATTAATGACATTCAATCAGTAACTTTAAGATCCCCTTAAGGCTTATTGCACCTATTATAGACGAGGACTTATCATAGAAAAAACTGAAGAATTTCCTCAAGAATTAAGTTCTTTAACTGTTCTAAAAATTCTGTATATAAAAATATGTATTTTAAAATAGTTTGTATTTTTGTAAAGTGGTCTTTTCTTAAAAATTTTTGTTAAAAATTAATCTTTAGAGCAACTATACATAACGCAAAAATAATATATTAAAATAAATGCATGAACTGACCTGTAAAATATGCTAGTGTCTTTGCAATATTTAGTAAGTTTATCAATTTGAACTGGCAAGTATCTCGAAAATATTCGTTGTATAGTGGCGATCTCTTCCTCTCCAGGAATATACCACTTGATACAGAAGTTATCAAGATCTACATTCTGACCCCATTCCCTAATATAAGGATAATCAGGATCGTTGTAGTCTCTCTCATTGGATCTGTATTGCCATGGAGTAATGGTTGACAACGACGACAGAATTCTTTTCAACAGGTGACAGGCCAGTCTGTTGCCTTCCATCGATTTCAGGAGTAATACGCGATCGAGAATTTCAAGTATCTTATCTATGTGCGGCAGCAAGTTGCTGCCGGGCGTATCGACAATCGCGGATAGCACGAGCATAGCGTGCAGAAGACGGTGGTCTAGATTTTCCTCTCTCAAAACATCCTCCTCGTTCATCAACAGCAAGATGGTCTGTGCAAGAGTAGGTAGCAGCGAGCGCAGAGTGTCACGACCGTTGACATGAGAGAAGCTGTTGTACACAGCTGCGGCCAGCTGGCCGGCCACTTTCGTCTCCAGAATCCGCTCCGTCATAAATGCGCGCAGCTTGTACAAAGCGCTCTCAAAAATCGTATCGCTGATTTCCCGTAGGAGGGTCGCGCATACTCCGGAGAGTGCGATTTCAGCAATTGACTCCAGCTTGCTCTTCGAGTTGCCGCCGCGGTTTTCTAACCGCACGTTTTCTGACGAGCTGGACTCAATAAACATGAACACCCGGTCCAAAAACTGCAGTATGAAATCCTCGAAGCGTGACGTCGCCTCGCAAACTATCCTCTCCTCCTCAGTCATAACCATGGTCGATCTGGAGGAATCCACGATAGGAATTAGTGTGGCATAGACGGAAATAAGGCGGAACGTGGCGAAGGTTTTCCCGACATCGTTTGGATCGATTCCGGGTAACAACGAAAATAACAGCGGTAACACATGCATCGGTCCTTCTGAATAAACATAACCTACAAAAAAGACAAAAGTTATAATGCAGAAAAAAACATACATTAAAAAATTACAATTACATGCATTAGCTATTTCAGATGTGTTTACAATGTAATTAAACACATAAAGTGCATAAAATATTGCTACAAATTTCGAAAAAAAGTATTTAGTTTTACCTAATAAAGTAGTATAGTAAAAATATTTTTAAAATTTTTATAATTTTTAAAAATTTTGATATAAATTTCAGGATTTTTTACAATTCTTATATAATTTTACAATTATTTAAAAAATTTTTTACAAGAGAATTGTCACGGGTGTCCGGTGCCAATTTGATTCTCCTTAAAATGTATTGTTAAACACGAAAATCTAAGAGACCCGTATTTTTTTATATCGACGAAATTTCATGTTTAGAAAGTGAAACACCCTTTGAAAAAAAAACCGGTATTTCTCTTTTAGGGCAAATATTGTTGAAAGTAGAAAAGACAAAAAAAAAATTATTTAACAAAAGTTATACGGTTTAAAGTATTTTAAAGTTGAAAAAAAAAATTTTTTTTTTGTTTGACAAAATACCCCAACCCAAAGTTTTTTTCAAATAAAATTCTATTATATATAGTTAAATTTGGTAAAAAATTAGCCTTTAATTTGGCTAAAAAAATTTGAAAAATTTGGGTGGTGGAGGGTATTTGTCAAAAAACCAAAAAATTTTCTTTCTCTACAACTTTAAAGTATTCTAAACCGTACAACTTTTGTAAAAAAAATTTTTTTTCTGTCTCTTCTACTTTCAACAATATTCGCCCTAAAAGAGAATTATCGTTTTTTTTTGTTTTTTTTCAAAAGGTATTTCACCTCCTAAATATGAGATTCCGCCGATATAAAAAAATACGGGTCTCTTGGATTTTCGTGTTTAACAATATACAGAGTGATTAGTGATTATTAATGAATGTTCCCACTTTTTACCATTGAGGCACGATTTAGCGACGGATACGTATTTCTAACATATTATTATAGAAATTTGTAATTAGAAATTACAAATGCGGGTTTGGATGGTAAAAAATGGAAACATTCATTAATAATCATTGTATTTCAAGGAGAATCAAATCGACGCCAGACACCCACGACAGTTCCCTTGTTAAATTTTTTATGCGAATCAAAACATTTTCCAGAAACGCTGAGAAAATGTCTACATCTCATTAAGGGGTAACACCACCTTTGAGATTTGAAAAAATCGATTTCTTTTTTGCTTAAATCATTAGTTTATACTTATAAAAATATGCTGTAAGTAGTTTTAGAACAAAATTCAAACTGTATTATAGTGTTTGAGCTGATTAAATGAATCGTCTCTATGCGTCTACCGAGCAACTGCAAGCGATTTGAATCGGCTCCGTCTTCTCTATGCTTCGTAGTTATTTGAGCCTATTTATATACCAAAAATAGACCTTTGTCTAACACAATATAGATGTTATTACTTGTACTATATCAGTAAATAGTTTTGAAAGCGTCGGTTTCTGTGTTTATGCAACAAACTTGGCTGTTTGTTATTATAACGATGGTTATAACAATTTAATAAAAATTTTGCAAGTCTAAAACCTCATGGTGGGCACTATTTGTTATTATTATTGTTAAAAATTGGATGCGCGGCGCGTCATACTTGCCGAGCGCAGTCTCATCCAAGAAGCAAAAGAGACCAGAATATCATTATTAGCAACAAGAAAGAAATATAATGAGGCTGCTGAACTTGTGGAAGGACAGCTTTATGGGGCAGGCATCGCAGATTAAGGATAAATTAAAAATTTTTAACTTTATACACAAAAAATCAGTTATCAAAACTTTAAACGCGTTTTTCTCAAAACACAGTTTTTCAAATTTGCGTGCAAGGTTACCTTACAATTTTTATCCGATTGACTTGAAATTTTAACACAATCTTCTTGTAACTATTCTACAGGGAAGTATGTAGGCTTTTTGCGATATGTTGAAAACTCTTTTTGTAATCAGCATTTTTTAAACAAATTTTTGGGTGAAAAATCCACTTTTTTCTGTAAATAGCTGCCATTTTGATAAAAATTAATATTTTTAAAAATCTCTACGTAGTTTTGAATATGTAGATAATAAAGATTTTTTTTGTTTGGTTCCAACATAAACCATGTCGCAGAAAACTTGCACGCAAAAATTCATTTTTAAGAAAAGACGATTTCGTAAATGGGCTAGTACGCCGCCATTTTGTGCATAAAAAAAAAATTAAAAAATATTTTTTTACTTGCTAATATATGTACAATAAAGCCCTCTAAGCTTTTTTATAAAGTTATTCATTTGCCAACAATAAATTCCCAAACTTAGATAACATTTTAGGACCTCAAAGGCTACCCCTTAAATAGAGAACATCGACCCATATGTGGAAACACAAATATTAAACAAAAAGCCTTGCAAATCAAAGCTAGATCTTTGTGCTAATATTTATTATGTGATTTTATAGGTATATATTTTCAAGTTCATGAAACTATGCGCTAAATAACTCCTCAATCTTAAAACACAATTTTAACAAGAAGAATCCGCCAGTAATTAATCAACCAATTATAATAAAATTTTATGGATGTGTAGTATTCACTCAAACATTTACTACAGTAAAATCGTAAGTTGCATTATTTAGGCATTCTCGAGAAAATAACAAATATTTTCAGCACTTATAATACCATTACAGAAAAGTTTTCGAATAAGCAGCATCCGGTGTTAAAATGTTGACTGCTACGCTCGAGACCTCAAGTTCGATCCCCGAAAATACAACTTTTTTCATTTAAAGGCAACTCATGTAAACAACCGTTTTTCTTGATTTAAAGAAAAAAACAAAATTTATAAAATGCAGATAAAGTATACAATAATATTCACTATTTAAATATTAAAAAATTTTTTTGTTTTTAAAAAATTTCAAAACGACAGCACAGTAGCTGCTTAAAGTTGACTCCTTGAATTTGCGCCGGCCTACGAGGTCACAAAATTAATGTAAAACAAAAATTTCAAGAAAACTTTGTTAATTTATGTAACAACGCACTGTATATACCTAAATAATTGATAAAATTCATAAAATGCAAAAATGGCGACATAAACAAAAAAGCACTTCAAACAATTGTTAATAATTATTATTTAAAGCAAAGTATTAATGATCGGATAGATATATGCTGGGACCAGATACTTGAAGAATAAGCATTTAAAATTTGAAGATGATTGGTAAAGTATTGGGTGTACAACTTAATTCGGTCCATTTTTTTGCTTAAAAAACGCATTTATTTGAACGATAAAATGAATTAATACGTTATTCAAAGTATTGTCCAACGCTAGCCACTACTTTTTCCCATCTTTCTGGCAAGTTATGGATTCCGTCGCGGAAGAAGCGTTCATCTTTTAAAGCCAAAAATGAATCGAGCCAATTTTTGATACCCTGTTCTAAAGTAAAGCGTATTCTAGTCAAAACGTTCTACATCGATTGAAACAAATGTTAGTCGAAAGAGGCAAGGTCTGGGCTATAAGGGTGAGCCAGAACTTTCCATCCGCTATTTTCCAAATAGTTTTTAACCAAAACAGCAACATGAGACCAAGCGTTGTCATGGTGAAAGATTATAGACTCGTATCTGGTCGCATATTCTGGACGTTTTTCGGCTATAGCTCGCTTTAAACAGATCAATTGTGTAACGACCTGGCTTTTCCGCGCACGGGGCGGCGTGAGTTCGGCAGGCAAGGACGTGGATGAGGTCGCCAAGAGAACTAGACTTAGATGGTGGATAAATAAGCGAGTCTTTATTTCGCGTATGTACGGCGTTACACAAGATCGTGGCGTTCTGGACGCGGCGCGCGGACGGACAAATAATGATGACGCTTGGACGGTCGCAACAAAAGCTTAGAATTACGCGCGGACAAACGGAAGATCAGGACGTGCGGACGGAAAAACGGTACATATAACGCTAGAGTCGGAACGGTCGGATTTAAAACGCGGTATCTACAAGCGGTGTTTATTTACAAGCACAGGATTCCGAGCCGAGATTCTCGGAATTCGGAATCTCTATTGACGCGCTGGTGCCGTGGCCTTGCCGAAGACGGTGGCCACGGCTGGAAACGTCGCGCAGCGGTACAGCTGTACTTATGCCCGATCGCGGCGCGCTGCGGTTAATACCGCGATGTTCAACGGCGTTGGTAATCGACTCACGCCAAGATCTCTTGGTGGAGGCGCGGAACTCCACACCCCGAGTCGTGAGTCGATACCGAGATAGAACGGCGGATTGGGACAGTGCCGACCTCCAGGATCTCCTGGTGGAGCCCAAGATAGACTTGAGCCCGTGAACCGGCGGTCTAGGAAGCGGATGGCTCGTGTCAAGATCGCTTGACTGAAGCTAAGTTCACTTAACTCCGTTGAGCGTTCGGGATATACTTCGTTCTCGGACGGAAGGCGGACGGAGAAGAAGCCTCGACTATAGGAGCGGCGGCGCTTATATAGTCGAGTCTCGAGGGCAGGGACGGTGCGGGGGTACGGAACGGTACGGTATCGGAGGGGGAATCCCTGCCGCTCGAGATCGGTCCAGCGGCCGCCACTTCGGTCGAGCGCGTGCGCGCGGAGATCTCTCGACGCGCGGATGCGTATACGCGCGCTACGCCTGTCTTACAGTTCTTATTGGCGCTGTGCGCCGGTTACTCGCTGTCCGGCGGTTGTTCGGCCAGACAGCCTGGAACGGTGGACGGTCCAAGGGGGTGCAAAAAGGCGGTTTGTTACAATTGTTGCCTGTAGAAGTTTCCCGTAATGGTTTGATCAGATTTTAGCAACTCATAATGGATCACACCCTTCTGACCCCACCAAATACAGAGCATTACCTTGGCACCATGGATATTCGGCTTCGACGGTTGGCCAGGCTTTATATACAATTTTTTACGTTTCTGGTTGTCGTAGTAAATCCATTTTTCGTCCCCGGTAATAATTCAATGAAGAAAAGACTTCCGTTTGTACCGTTCAAGCAACATTTAGGATATGCAAAATCGTCGTCCGATATCTATCGATTTCAATTTATATTGGACCCAATTTCCTTGCTTTTAGATGTATCCCGCGGTTTTGAGGCGTTTTGAAATAGCTTATTGAGTAACTTCCAATGTTTTTGCGAGCTCTTCTTGCGTTTAACACAAATCATGATCAAGTAATGTTTCTAAATCTTCATCTTCAAACTTTTTCGGTTGACCCAAACGCTCTTGTCTTCAACACTAAATCACTACTTTTAAATTGTCGAAACCATTCTCTGCAAAATTTATCCAATGTTGCATATTCACCATACACTTCCACAAGCATTCGATTCGCTTCAGCTGCACTTTTCTTCCATTTGAAACAGAAAATCAAAACTTCCCGCAAATGGTGCTTATTTGGAACAAAACTCGACATTTTCAACGCAGTAAAAATTAAACTTGTTGTGCAAAACTCAAAAGCTTGTAAACAATATTTGGTTGACAGATGTTGACACTTCACGATACAGTAAAAATCAGCTGTCGCCGTCAACCATTTATAGCACCTAGAGCCATCTTTTGAAAACGGAGCGGACTAAGTTGTACACCCAATAGTTTTCGAGTTACATAGGCCAGTGCGCAAAATTTAGCGTTTTAAGAAAAAACTTTTAAAGTATACCTACGCGCTCCGGCTCGCTAAAACCGGCTCACCACCAAACTCACCTTTCTTTGAAATTAACATAAAAGGAAGTTTCTTATAACTTTCTAATGTTTTTTTTTTTTATTTTTGAGATAATTTCCTAACAATTTCAGCAAAAATCAAGACGCTTAGTTGCGTCTCGTGCTAAAATCCGAGTTGTATACCTACGTGTTCTTGCCGCTGAGGCCTTCATTTTTCTTCGAAATTAACACAAAAGAAAGCCTTTTATAACTTTTTAATGTTTTTTTCATATTTTTGAGATAATTTTTTAACAATTTTAGCAAAAAACAAAAAACGTGAAAAAATTGATTTTACATGAGGTACTTCCCTTAATTTTATATTTTTTAATTGTTATATATAATTTTTAAACTGTTTTTAATCATTTAATATAAAATGTTTTTTTTTAATTTAAAAAATTAAATAAGAAATAAAAGAAATCTTTTTCAAAAACGTTAACAAAGTTTTGTTTTCCAAACCCTATTAATCAAATGAAATGTAAAGATGTGCGCATAAAATATCAATAATTTTATGTGCATGGTATAACAGACCATTACGTTTTAATTATTTTTATACAATAAATATCACCCTAAAAGCTGTAAATTTATTATAAGTCATTTGTAAATTTTTATTTTTAATATATTTATTGTTCTTACTTTTTAGGCCTTTTACTTTTGTGTTATACACAAGTATTTAAGTATAATTACCGACTCATAATCATCCTCCTCTAAACGCGTGAAGTATCAAAACCCGGCAATAAACGAAAAACACCAGTACACACGACCTTTTCGTAATTTTGCCGGGTGAGTGAACGCGCACAACAGATTCGTACTGTCACCAACGCAAGGCGCGTAAATACATAAATTCTAAATAGGCCGACTTGGTCTTCCGCAAAGCCTCGAGCTGGTTCCGGGAAATAACGCTCGCTCACGTATTTCTATTGTTAGCGGGATTTCCGCACCTGTCCGTCTGTGCGTATCAAATTATAGCTCGTCACGTCCGTGTTCAAGCGTTATCGTTTGTGTGTAATAAGCATTGTAACTTGTTGCGATTCCGTGTGGGAAATCACCTTCTACATGTAATCACTTATATTCCGGAAAATATATATTATACTTTTGGTAATCGATAAATCTCGACCAAGTTATTTTTTTTCTCCCACCTCAAACCAATTTCTTTAATCCTCGACTGAGTTCATCCAAACATCAAATAAATTATAGTTGTTTTAATTTTTTTTAATTGTTTTATATTTTTTTATAATTTTTATATTTAAAAAATTTTTCATAATTTCAGTATAAGTTTTCAAAAAATTTTAAAATTTTTTATTGTATATACACATTAAAAAACTTTTCAAAAGTGCTAAACAAGTTTACGTTTTTCAACAATTCTTTCTTCTTCTTCTTCACGTGCCCTACCCGGTTCCCCGGACGTTGGCGATCATTCTGGCCATGGTAATTCTATTCACCGCCATACGAAAGAGCTCCTCCGCGCTTCGCACCCCAGTCCATGCTCTAATATTTCTCAGCCACGAGAGTTTCTTCCTTCCAATCCCACGTCGGCCCTCAATCCTTCCCTTTAGTATCAGTTGGAGGAGGCGGTATTTCTCCCCTCTCAAGACGTGACCAAGATATTCGATCTTCCTACATTTGACCGTTACTAGCAACTTTCGTCGCGCACCTCATCTCCTCCAAACATCAGCATTTGTAACTCTATCAACCCAGCATACGTCTTATGACCCACATTTCGAAGGCTTCCAGACGGTTCAGCGTGCTCGTTTTGAGGGTCCACGCCTCCACGCCGTATAACAATACCGACCAAATATAACACTTGACCATTCTCCGGCTTAGCCTCAGATTAAGGTTGTCTTCGCAAAAGAAAGACCTCATGTTATTAAAAACGCCGCGAGCAATCTCTATCCTACGCCTAACCTCCCAACCGGGTCCAGGTTCTCTGTGATCAGGCATCCCAAGTACATGATCGACGCGACACGCTCTATCCTTACATCATCAAGGTGTAGTAGGGCGTTCTCATGGCTATCGCGGCTGAAGATCATCAACTTCATCTTGTTTGTGTTGATATTTAACCCCATTCTTTGTTCAGCTTCTGAGATCCTATTTAGAAGCAGTTGAAGGTTCTCTATGCTATCGGCGATGATGACCATGTCGTCTGCGTATTTTATGGTGTTGATGTATACTCCATTTATCTTGATTCCGAGCTCTGTGTCACCTATAGCTTCCTTGAAGATCTTGTCTGCGTAGAGATTGAACAAAAGGGGGGAAAGAATACACCCCTGCCTAACACCTCTTTGTATGTTCACCCTTGAGGTTGTCAAGTTTCCAATCCTTATTTCAGCTTTTTGCTGTCAGTATAGGTTTTTTATCACCCGGACATCCTTTTCATCCACTCCAGCTTGACGGAGGAGCACAATAAGTTTGTTATGCAGGACGCGGTCAAACGCCTTCTCGTAATCTATGAAACATGCAAAGACATCTTTCTGGTGGTCTCGGCATTTTTGTAGGACATTTGTCCCAAAGATCGCTTCACGTGTGCCGAAGGCACTTCTGAACCCAAATTGCGAGTCATCCAAGTCCTATTCATATTTTGACCTTATGCGAGCGTGGATTATGCGAAGGAATGTTTTCAGCATATGGCTCATGAGGTTGATCAGACGGAAATCCGCGCACCTTTTTGGCCTTTGTTTCTTCGGAATGGTAACAAACGTTGATATCAGCTATTCTTCTGGTATTACTCCGGTGTTGTATATCCTATTGAATAGTTCTAGTATCGTCTTTATGTTGTCCTCGTCTATCAATTTTATTAGTTCCATTAGAATCTCATCTGGGCCCGCGGCTTTCCCACTCCTGGCGGATGTGATGGCATGCAGCAGCTCCGATTTGAGTATGACAGGGCCCTCCGGCTCCTCCGCTCCAGCTTGGATGCCCGCTCTGGTGTCTTCAAAAAGCCCGGCCACACACTCTTGCCAAGTACGTTTAATCTCGCGCTCCTCTAAGATAACCTTGTTCTGCTCATTGCATATAGACACGGGTACACGTCTTTTCTATAAACCCGCCACTTCCTTTACCTTTCTGTGTATATTAAACGAGTCGTGCCTCGATATAAGCCACTCTAGTTCTTCACACTTCTTTTTCATCCAGTTTTGTTTTGCTATCCTGATTTCCTTTTCGATCAGGGTTTGTATCCTCCTGTATTCTTCTTGTCTATTCTTGAGCAGCCGTCGCCTCTCCATTAGGTCCATGATTCCGTCCGTCATCCACGATTTCTTCTTCGTATGTCTTGATGGTTTCAGATGTTGTTCGCTGGTCTCAAGGAGAGCCCGCTTTACTTCGCTCCACTGCGTATTTACGTCCGTGGGATTTACTTTCTTTATTCGGCTCAGTTGTCTATTGAGGTCAAGTGTGGCGCTCTCTCTCGTTTCAATGTTTCGCAGCTTCGAGACATCGATCCTCTTGACGGCAGTTCCACTCCTGACACACTTCAGCCTTAGCGTCAGGTTCGTGACCAACGGGTTATAGTCCGATCCAATATCTGCTCCGGGGTACGCCTTGATACTCCTTACCATGTTTCTGAAACGTTTGTTTATCAGGACATAATCAATCTGGTTTCTCACTGGCTCCGGGTAGCTCCCCCCATTGAGAGGCGATTTCCAGGTGTAGAAGCGGCGTTTTGGTAATTTGTACCATGTATTGGTCACTACCATTTCTGTCTCTTGACAAAATTCGAAAAACCTATCGCCTCTCTCGTTACTCTCCCCTAAGCCGTGATCACCAACGATATCGGCTCTTCTTCCTTGCCCTATTTTGGCATTAAAGTCCCCCATAACTAGATTAACGTTGTCACTTGGTAGGCCCTGAAGTGTGTCCTTGATAGTGTCATACAAGACTTCCACATCGTCATCGTATCTTTTTTCCGAAGTAGGAGCGTAGATCTGTATAAGATTAATATCAAATGGCTGTCCATGCAGTTGGAGCAGCATGACTCTGTCCAAGTTGGTACGAATCCTTTCACATATTTGACAAACTCCGAGTCAATCCCAGAATCCCAACTCCATTGCTGTGTCGTCGGTCGTCTTCAGCACTTCCCGAGAAGTAAAGGGTTCCACCTTCGTGGGCACATGAGCCTACTCCTGGCCATCTTAGCTCACTTATTCCCATGAACTTGATTTTCATCCTTTTCATTTCTTTGATTGCATTGCTGAGTTTCCCCGCAGCGAAGAGACTTCTAACGTTCCAAGTGAATATACGCAGATTGGACTTCACTATTTTGAGCCGGGAGATTCTTCGCATCCCTTGCCCATCTAAGGGCTGCCCGGGACTAGGGACCGTTTTTATTGGTTTCCTCGCCATAGTGATATCCTGAGAAATTAAATACACCGAAGTGGTTTCCCGTTGCCTTCTTCAGTATCCTTTCAGCCGCCCCTAACATAGAGAACAGACGCTGTTCGTAGCCGCCCGTTACGGGTCAGACGCTACTAATCTCGTCATATCTAACTACCCTCACTTAGTTTAGTCTGCAGGTCGATGTAGCGTAACAATTCTTTACAATGCCTAAATACTGAAATATTCTAAGAATAACTAAACTTTCTTATTCTATAATTTCCAAAAAAAAAACTACAATATAGAGTTAAAATATTCTTGTAGAAGTGATCATAAGTTTAAAATATAACAAATCCTTAAAAATACACTATAAAAATTTTTTGTAATAAAGATTTTTCTTAGAATTCAAATAATTTTTTAAAATTTCTGTATAAATTTCAAATTTTTTTCACAATTTCTATATAATTTTATAATTTTATTGAAAACTTTCTAAATTTTTTATACGATTACTTTTCCAAGATACTAAAAAAGTTGTGTTTCTAGAATTTGTTATATGTAAGTTCTGAAATATTCTAAAATTTTTTATTTTATAATTTTTTTCCGAAAAAAACTTTAAAAATCTAAAGAAATACAAGATATTTTTTGAAAATCTTTTTATAAAATATAAAAAAATTTGTTTAATATTTTAAGACATTATTAGACAAAAATTTATATTAATCTTCAGTTTTTTTAGGGAGGGAGAAGTTTATAAATGCCTTTTAATATCAATACTATTAAATTGCGCATCAATTTAATAGTGCAAGATTTTTTTTCCATCCAAATAGTTCTGTGCAATACACAACTCAAAAAACAAGTTTTATACCTTTGTTTATATTTCTAGAGCCTTGCACCATCGGTCTAGCAACAGCTACCATACAAATCATCGAAGCTGTGAGTTTGTGCGGTTCGGTCAAAGAATCAAATGTAGACTGCATCCTTTCCAACATGTCCGGTATTACTAAACTCGGCCTTATAGTAGCTAGATACTGTAAAGCCTGGCAGGCTTCGTTTATACAAAATTTGTTGAACATAGCCGTCATAACTACTGGCAACATAGTCATAACAAAAGCATCAACATCAGAATCTGTTAATTTATTTTCATCGGGGATTGAAGTTTCCCACGACGGTTTAGCGTATCTCTCTCTGAAACCGTATAAATAAAATGTATTTACTTTACTAATTAAACATTCCAACACGTATATAAAAGTATATTTTTAGGGAAGGTCCCAGTTGCGCACAGACCCGATTAGACACCACCATTTATAGCGGCCAATACCTAAAAAATTTCCGTT